>NW_015167173.1:46679-56650 GCF_001447785.1 Gekko japonicus
AGCAGACCCAGCACCTGGCCAATGGTACATGAGTACTCTTGAGTGGCAGCTGATAAGCCAATGGCTGAGAGAGCACATTGCACAGCCAATGGAAGAGCTGCAAAGTGCCACCCCGAAACACAATTATTATATATAGAGATGTTAGAATTGAACTGGAATGTCTATATCTAGTGCAAAAACTGCTGAGTTTGGATATCAACTCGGTCTACTCTGGTAGGATTTTGGTTTCAGTGGGACCAGAAGATTGCTCCCACCTAGAAAAGTGTCCACTGCAGAGCAGGGGGAGTCTGGCTGTTATAGCCACTGGTGGAATGATGGACTCCCTGACTTGACTTGAACTGCTTCAGTCCAGGGGCTAGATGGGCAGTGCCCAGCCCAGGTGGGCCATACCCAGCCCAGAAAATGTGGTACTCAGCTCTGGTGAACTGCTTGTGTCATGTAGACAGTGACCTCAGCGGGCAAGCTGTGCGGGTGGGAGAGGAGGAGGAGAAGGGGAGGAGATTGGATTTATACCCCACCCTACCCGAAGGAGTCTCAGATCTCCTTTCCATTCCCCTCCCCACAACAAACACCCTGTGAGGTAGGTGGGGCTGAGGGAGCTCTTTCGGGAACTGCTCATGAGGGAACAGCTCTGAAAGAACCTGTAACTAACCCAAGGTCACACCAGCAGCTGCACGTGAAGGAGTGGGGAATCAAACCCAGATTCGAGTCCGTACTACTAATCACTACACCAAACTGGACATGCTCAGTCCAGCTGAGATATATGTGGCACATGGTCAGAGGTGTCTGGCAGTACCAATCACTACACCAAACTGGACATGCCCAGCCCAGCTGAGATACATGTGGCACATGGTCAGAGGTGTCTGGCAGAACCACACAAGATGTGGGGCTGGCCAATCAGCAAACTGGATCTTTCTCCCTCCCCTTCACTTGGGATGGGGGACTTCTTCCAGGGCCATTTTATTCTCCCAGTTCATCCTTTCTGCAGATAGCGGAAGCAATGAACATCTCTGGCTCTAGGTCTCATACACTGTATAATTTGCTGGTAATGAACTCCTGGAGTTCAGCCCTTCTGACTGTATATCTTCCTGGTCGTGATGGATCATTATATACAGTAGCCTCTAGCCGTACCTTTGTTGCCTATTAATACATTAATGTGAGGATATTAATTTGCCTGTTTATTCCGGGACAGGAAGTCTAATGGATTTATGTAGGTTCATAACAAACGATGATAATTCACATTTCGGGGCTCCGTGCTGGATACAGAGATGGATTTCAAGAGGGCCATTCTAACTGAAGGAACCCAAAGTAATTTGCAAACGGCTGCAATGAGCCCGCAGATATGCGAGAACCGCTTCCATATTTCTTATGCCGTGGCCGCAAAGACTATTAAAATTTGAACATGACGTGGCTTCTGACGGATAGAGTAAATTAGGGGGAGAATCGTGAGAAGTCATCGATCAGTTTCAAATATTTCTTTCTCACGGTGAGCAGGGCTTAGACTTAGAGGGGCGCTCTGTGAACTTTCGCTGTGAAACGCTGGCATTGGCCTGCAGGTTGAAGTCACCCTGCGTGGAGATGAACTAGACCCCAGGGACGTGAAACTAGAGATCTGGATCGTTTAATCTCAGGATGACCTGATTTTGACGCATATGATTTTGATGCCTATGCGTTTGTGGTTTTGATGCATGTGCATTTAATGGAATGGTCAGAAAATTGCATTGATAAAGGGATAGGGAGGGACCATCGCTCAATGGCAGAGTGTCTGCTTTGCAGGCAGAAGGTCCTGGGTTCAATCCCTGATATCTCCAGTTAATAAGATGTGAAAGACCTCCACCTGAGACCCTGGAGAGCCGCTATCAGTCTGAATAGACAATACTGACCTTGAGGGACCCAAGATCTGATTCTGCATGACAGCTTCATGTGTTCATGTGATAGGGCCACCCAACTCACAAAGTGTCTGATGTGGGGAGGGGAAGGGAAAGGAGACTGTAAGCCGCTCTGAGACTCCGAGTGAAGGGCGGGGTATAAATCCAATCTCCTCCTCCTGCTGCTGCTCCTCCTCCTCTTCTTCTTCAGCATTGCTGCTTATCACCAGGGCTTTTTTTGTAGAAAAAGCCCAGCAGGAACTCATTAGCATAAGCCATACCCAACAGCAGAAACTCATTAGCATATTAGGACACACCCCTGATAGTACAGCTAATTAGCATATTAGGCCATACCCCCATGTTACCAGAAGTGTGGTCATCCAGCCACACCCACCGTTTGCTTCTTGTTTCTTGTCAAAACCCAGGGGGTTTTTTGTAGCAGGAACTCCTTTGCATGTTAGGCCACACACCCCAATGTAGCCATTTCCAATGAGTTTCTGCTGTTGGGTGTGGCCTGTTATGCTAACGAGCTCCTGCTGGGCGTGGCCAACTCAGGAGCCAGCCGGAACTCCGTTCCTGTGCGTTCCTGCCCAAAAATAGCCCTGCTTATCACTGTAGGTATGCTCCAGAGTAGGTAGTTTCTACTATGCTTAGCATAAACGTGGTCAAAAGCTCATGTTTTGTTTCACCTCTGTCTGAGATTTCTGTTTGTTTTCAGATCTCTGTAGTCTGCTCCATGTCATCCTGTTCACTGGATGTCCTATCGTGTTGATTGTACTTGATTTACGCTATGCAATCTGCCTTGATTTACATGACGCAATCCCGATTTCTCCAACAGTGTCAGCAATGGTGGGACATTGCTTGGTGGTAGAACATCTGCTTTTCATGCAGAAGGGGCCACATTCTCTACCTGACATCTCTGGTCCAAAGAATCAGATAGTAGATGACATGAAAGGCCTCTGCTTGAGACCCTGCAAGGGTTTTCCAGTCAGAATAGGCAATAGCAACCTTGATATATCAATGGTCTGACTCCCTAGAAGGCAGCTTCTCATGTGCAGGTGTTACGTCCCATAAACTCCTGAAGCCTCATGGGTAATTCTGGTTGCTGCAAATCAAAATCTGTTGAAGCAAATACACTGTATGGAATCTACCACTGCCACCAATGAGGTGGACAACATCGGGGTTAAAGATGGCCCGGGAAGATCTGCCATAATTTCTGCATGACTGATACCACCGGATTATCTGGTTGGGATCGGCTATAGGACAATATCATCTTCGGAGATCGGTCTGTTTACCATCCTGGCATTTACCCGGGGACCATCTTGCTTTCAACTGAGTATTATTGTGATTGTTATTAATGTTTTTATTGTTTACCTTGTTTTATATGGGCTTTGCCCCTTGTAAGCTGCCCTGAGCCCGGAGGGCGGGGTAAAAATCTCAATCAATCAATCAATCAATCAGTCAATCAATCAATCAAGCAAGCAATGCTCAGAAATTCCTCAATATTCTTCTCCGGTCTTCATCTCGGCATTTATTCAAGGACTCTGGTCCACAGACTGTCTGCCTCATGTCAACAAGGGCGAGGGCCTCCTCAATGGTGTCCCCCTTTCTGTGGAACTGGTTGCCTGAAGAGTTTCATGCCTCACAGGACCACCCTGGGTTCTACAGGGCATCCAAGGCTGCTGTTTTTCGGGTGGCCTTTGGGTGATTGTGATCCACCGGGCAGTTGGTATGTGTTAGCTGTGTCTTCACCATCCACGCATCCTACCCTGCTTGATAGTGGATAGATTTAACGGGGATATATTTTTAATTGTTTTATATTTTTAAGTTGATTTATGGTATCTTTAGGAGCTGCAGTGGCTCAAGTGGTTAAGACGCTGAAGTGCAGGCTGTGGAAGGTCGGTAGTTCGGCAGTTCGAGACCCGAGTTGCCGCATGACGGAGTGAGCTCCCGTCTCTAGTTCTAGCTCCTGCCAACCTAGCAGTATGAAAGCAAGAAATTGCAAGTAGATAAATAGGTACCACTTCGGTGGGAAGGGAACAGCGTTCGGTGCGCCTTGGTGTTTAGTCATGCCGGCCACATGACACTGAAACGTCTTCGGGCAGCGCTGGCTCTTCGGCTTTGAAATGGAGATGAGCACTGCAACCCTAGAGTCGGATTCGACTGGCTTTCGAGCAAGGGAACCTTTACCTTTACCTTATGGTATCTTTTATATTGCTTTTATTGAGTCGATTTCATATGCTGTTCTTTTCCTTCTTTTTGAATATACCACCTAATAGAAATTTGATCTCCCGAATGTTGAGTCCTCATTCCTAGTTTATTTTATATGCTGTTAACTGCCCCAAGTCGTCGCCGTCGTCTTCTCCTCCTCCTCCGCCTCCTCCTTCCTGAATATACCACCTAATAGAAATTTGAACTCCCGAATGTTGAGTCCTCATTCCTAGTTTACTGTCAGAGTTTATTCCGGTTGCCGCAAACTGAACTCTGGTTGCCAAACCAAATAGCACGAATCAGAGTTTTTTAAAATCCCCATTGTGTCTGTCTTGTGTTCCTGTTCCTGGTTGTTCCAAGATGGAGGCCCAGCTGAGGCCCTATAATGTACGCGAGCGATAAATACAGATCCAGCCACTCTGCTTGGCTGATTCGAACCTCCTACATTACATTCTTGGTCCTAGTAAAGCTGTCAACATCAGCCAGATGGCAGATTTCTTGGCAGATGTTGTGGCACCAATTAGAGAAGGGGAGACAAAGCCACTGCCTTGTCACAGTGGGCACCATGTTGTGTTTCTAATCATCACCTTGGAAAACGTTTCCTGTTTCTGCCATTGGCCATTGAATCGGAACACACTATAGCTATCCCCTGGTTATCTGAGTCACGGCAGTAGTTTGGCCCCGCTGATTTGACCAATTATCGGGGGGAACAAAATCACAGCCTTTTCACACTGCCAGTCTTGCCAGTCGCCAACTTATCAAATCCGTTTTGTTGCTGTCGATATTGAAGGCTACTAGTAAACCGGAAAACAGGCTGACAGCGCTTAGGATGAAATGAAATACAATTTCTCTACTGTATTTAACAACGTTGTTTTATAATAGCTAATAACACTTCCACATTTGTTACATATTCTTTCTTCCATAAACACATCGAAAGTACAGGAAGAAGAAGCGGGTTGACGAAACTCCCCGGAGTTGATTTTCGTTTTGTTCACAACTTCATCCGAACGCACTGAAGCACCGTGGTAGTCTCTCTTGAAAACTGTTGTGTATGCTGACCGCCACCAGAGGCCAGCAAATATCCCAGAGCTTGACTCTGGGAGAACAATAGAGACTAGGCTCCTAGTCCCTCCACTGTAGGACCAATGGGACCATGGCGGGAGATTCAAACCCACCAACGGGACCCAGGGGTGTGTCCCCAGGGGTGTATATAGTTGGCCAGCCGGCCGTTACTGGTTGTTCTTGTTGTGTACCAATAAAGCGTGCTATGCACTATGCTATCCTGTGTCTCTCGTCCATGCGGCTAACCCACTACACAAAAAACCCCTACTGTTCATAGTGTCTTCACATGATATTCCATGCCACGATTTCAAATACTAGAATGTATCCTCATCCATTTTACTGGAGAATCCTGTCCCGGGCAGGCAACCAAATCAATTTGCCTGTTTATTAGTTGTCTTGGGCTGTTACCATTTACATTATTTTATAGCGTTGTTGAAGACTAGCCAAACCAAACAAAAATGCCACTGGGGGCTTTCAAGAAGACCAGCTAGGTCCCCCCCCCATCACCTTCCTCTGTCACTTGCCTTCCCAGCAACTGGTTTCTATGCAGAGGCATATCTCTTCTCAACTTGGAAGTTCCACTGAGCTGTTTATTCATTTATACCCCACTTTCCTCCTTAATGGAGAAGCAGCTTACATCATCGTTCTCCCTTTCTCTGTTTCATCTTCACAACAACCCCGGGAGGGAGATTGGGCTGAGTGGCAGAGTGTGACTGGCCAGCTCCGGGTTCACCTTGTGGCCAGGGGTGAAATTGACACCCTGAGAATTGCGGGAAACCCCAGGGGCCCGGCAACCCTACTCTAGCCTACCATGTGTTTTGTATGGCCGAGTCCTGTATCTTTAAGCCTTACGTGGCTTTTTAAGTGCGTCCTTCCTTGGATGGCATTTACACTTTTAATTATTTCACATCTTAATAAGCTGGAATTGTCCCTTTCTCTCCCAAAAGCAGGCCCTTCGGTGTCATTTTGCTCAGACACACCAAAACAGATGGGAAGGATAAATGGACCTTGAACCATTGTTGCCATAGCGATGGGCAGTGTGTGAAATTAATCTGAGTTCGCTTTACCTGTATTCCTTCCTCCCCCTCCCCGACCTCATTATATAACCTGACTCCAAGAAGGAGCATGTTGAAGTTCTTGATGAAGCAGACTCTTGGGGTTAACCAATCTAATGGACAGACAATGCAAATTACTATGTGCCCTGTTATTATTTATAATTTCTATAGCTCTTTTAATTAGACCGAACAAATCTCTGAAGGGAACTTCATTTTCAGGTCAGCTTCCTGTCTCTGAGCTCCTGATTTCCTGGGAAACTCGGCCCATTCCTTCAATTTTGCACTAATTCCGGCCACCGTGCTTTTCCTTCAGTATTACGGATAGTTTTTTTCTTTCCTTTTTTTTACTTTCTCCCTTTTTACTTTTGAAAATCATGGGATTGCCAATTTCGGGGGGGGGTGTGAAGTTCTCCTGGGATTTCAACGGATCTCCGGACAACAGAGACCCATTCCTCAAGAGCACTGGTTCCTAAAGTGGGCAATACTGCCCCCTCGACAATGCACCCTCTACATTGTGTAAACTTGTGATCAAAAATTCTACTTTGTACTCTGGGAGAACTGTTCTTGAGAGTGTCTTAACCACTTGAGCCACCCTGGGTCCTTCTAGCTAAAGGCCCATACTATTGTATGCATTACTTTATGACTAAATTAAATATCTAATTAAAGGTTAATTAAAGGTTGCCGACTTTTCAACTGCTGGCTTTTCAATTAGGAGCCAGTGCAGTGTAGCAGTTGAGAGTGTTGGATTAGCATCTGGGAGTTCTAGGTTCAAATCCCCACTCATGCCATGGAAGCTCGCTGGGTGACCTTGGGCCAGTCACATGCTCTCCACCTAACCTACCTCACAGGGTTGTTGAGAGGATGAAATGGAGATGAGGAGAATGACATATGCCACGTTTGGGAGAAAGGTGGGGTATAAATGAATTAAATTCTCCTTTCTTATTTGTCAATCAAATTTATACCCCGCGTTCCCATTTATTTATTTTTTAAATCCAATTACCTGGAGTGAGACTGGCTATCTCTACAACCTGACTGCGTCATCAAATTAAGGAGGTTCCTTTCAGTTGAGGAATTCATTTCTTCCTTGAGTTATTGGAGAAAAGAAGATCTCTCCCAAGTAGAGCCATGTAGGATTTGCTAAACGCGTTTCTAATTGTCTGAGTTTAATACCTGATAATATAGATTTGCTTGCACATCTTTCTTTTACATAAAGGATAATTGTGCCGGAGTCGAGTGCCATCTGAAATTGAATGCGTTCAGTGCTTCGGGGGCTGCTCAGTACGTGACAGGAAATTATATTAGTGCTGATTAATGTATTAAAGGGCATGGCAGAAACCTCTAAAGGAAGGCTCTCAATTGCTTCTTCATGGAGCTCCGCTGCCCCCAAGGTGGTGGAGGAGAAGAAGCAGCAGCTGTAGAAGAAGAAGAAGAAGAAGAAGAAGAAGAAGAGGGAGAGGAAGAGGAAGAGGAAGAGGAAGAAGAAGCAGAGAAAGCAGCAGAAGAAGCAGCAGCAGGTGAAGAAGAAACTGAAGAAGAAGAAGAAGAAAGAAGAAGAAGCAACAGCAGCAGCAGCAGAAGAATTGGTTTTATACCCAACCCTTCACTACCCAAAGGAGCGGATTACAATTGCCTTCCCTTCCCCTCCCCACGACATACACCCTGTGAGGTAGGTGGGGCTGAGAGAGCTCTGGGAGAACTGCTCTTGAGAAATCAGCTCTGAGAGAACTTGTGACTAACCCAAGGTCACCCAGCTGGCTTCATGTGGAGGTGTGGGAAATCAAACCCGGTTCTCCAGATTAGAGTCCATCGCTCTTAACCACTACGCCAAACTGGTTGTGGCTCAGTAGCAGAACAGCTGCTTGGCATGACGAAGGTCCCAGATTCAATCCCCAGCATCTCTTAGAATCTTGCAGACTCACCGTCACTTTCAGGCTATCTCCCAGAAGTGACGCGGTCACCCTGGCAATGCCATCACCACCCCACACCACATTCCCACTCCCACCCCTCCTGCCAGTTGCCGCATTCAGTCTGCCAGCTCTAGAATGGAATAATGACACATTCAGGTGCTCCCTAACAAGTGACAAAGATCCCCTTTTATTGAGACAGCCTGCTTGCTCACTTTGCCCATGAGCAGAGATGGCGAAACAGTTCTGTGTATAATGAATCTGGGGTACGTCCTCAGGTGGAAAGACCTGAAGAATGTTCAGAACAAAAGACTAGTGAAATTTCTCAGGGTAGGTTGCATCCCCCCCCCCCCCGATTCCAGCCAAGGAATATGGCAAGTAGCATCTGTACAATCACATCCCAAAGTCCCACAAGATTTCACCTAAAACAAATTTAGGTCTGTAGCTCAGCAGTTCGAGACCCGAGTGCCGTGTGACGGAGTGAGTTCCCATCTCTGGCCCCAGCTCCTGCCAACCTAGCAGTTCAAAAGCAAGAAATTGCAAGTAGATAAATAGGTACCACTTCGGTGGGAAGGGAAGCAGCATTCCATGTGCCTCGGCATTTAGTCATGCTGGCCACATGGCCATGCAAATGTCTTCGGGCAGCGCTGGCTCTCCGGCTTGGAAATGGAGATGAGCACCACCCCCTAGAGTCGGATTCGACTGGCTTTCGAGCAAGGGATACCTTTACCTTTTACCTTTGATAATATATCCAGGGGAATCCCAAACAGAGTGTCCATGAGACTAGCAAACGTTAGATCACAACAGATTGACAGTTTCAGAAGCCAAGGGTCCTTGTAACCCACCATTATCTTCCAAACTTTCACTCTGGCTACGATCACACACACTCAATAATCCACTTTCAATCCACTTCCAATGCACTTTTGAATTGGATTTTGCCAGTTCACACAATAAATCTCCAGATGGAAAGTGCATTGAAAGTGGATTATTTAGTGTGTGTGACCACAGCCTCTCTGTGTGTGTGTGTGTGTTTGCGTGTGTGTATCAAGTGCTGTCAAGTTGCAGCTGACTCATGGTGACCCCAGTAAGGGGCTTTCAAGGCAGGGGAGAAGCAGAAGGGGTTTGCCATTGCCTTCTTCTGCAGAGTCTTCCTTGGTGGTCTCTCATCCAAGGCTTATGGTGACCTTAGGAAGGGGCTTTCCTGGCAAGTGAGAAGCAGAAGGGGTTTGCCATTGCCTTCTTCTGCAGAGTCTTCCTTGGTGGTCTCTCATCCAAGGCTTATGGTGACCTTAGGAAGGGGCTTTCCTGGCAGGGGAGAAGCAGAAGGGGTTTGCCATTGCCTTCTTCTGCAGAGTCTTCCTTGGTGGTCTCTCATCCAAGGCTTATGGTGACCTTAGGAAGGGGCTTTCCTGGCAAGTGAGAAGCAGAAGGGGTTTGCCATTGCCTTCTTCTGCAGAGTCTTCCTTGGTGGTCTCTCATTCAAGGCTTATGGTGACCTTAGGAAGGGGCTTTCCTGGCAAGTGAGAAGCAGAAGGGGTTTGCCATTGCCTTCTTCTGCAGAGTCTTCCTTGGTGGTCTCTCATCCAAGGCTTATGGTGACCTTAGGAAGGGGCTTTCCTGGCAAGTGAGAAGCAGAAGGGGTTTGCCATTGCCTTCTTCTGCAGAGTCTTCCTTGGTGGTCTCTCATTCAAGGCTTATGGTGACCTTAGGAAGGGGCTTTCCTGGCAAGTGAGAAGCAGAAGGGGTTTGCCATTGCCTTCTTCTGCAGAGTCTTCCTTGGTGGTCTCTCATCCAAGGCTTATGGTGACCTTAGGAAGGGGCTTTCAAGGCAAGGGAGAAGCAGAAGGGGGGTGACATTGCCGTCTTCTGCA
>NW_015167173.1:57065-80402 GCF_001447785.1 Gekko japonicus
GAGGTGGTTTGCCCATTACCTTCCTCTGCAGAGCCTTCCTTGGTGGTCTCCCATCCAAGTACCAGCCCTGCTTAGCTTAAATTTAGGGTGACCCCAGCCAGGGATTTTCAAGGCAAGGGAGAAGCAGAGGTGGTGTGCCCATTGCCTTCCTCTGCAGAGTCTTCCTTGGTGGTCTCCCATCCAAGTACCAGCCCTGCTTAGCTTAGATTTAGGGTGACCCCAGCCAGGGGCTTTCCAGGCAAGGGAGAAGCAGAAGGGGTTTGTCCTTGACTTCCTCTGCAGAGTCTTCCTTAGTGTTCTCCCATCCAAAGTTTATGGTGATCCCAGCAAGGGGCTTTCATGGCACGGGAGAAGCAGAAGGGGTTTGCCATTGCCATCTTCTGCAGAGTCTTCCGTGGTGGTCTCTCATCCAAGGCTTATGGTGACCCCAGGAAGGGGCTTTCAAGGCAAGGGAGAAGCAGAAGGGGTTTGCCATTGCCTTCTTCTGCAGAATCTCCCTTGGTGGTCTCTCATCCAAGGCTTATGGTGACCTTAGGAAGGGGCTTTCAAGGCAAGGGAGAAGCAGAAGGGGGTTGCCATTGCCTTCTTCTGCAGAATCTCCCTTGGTGGTCTCTCATCCAAGGCTTATGGTGACCTTAGGAAGGGGCTTTCAAGGCAAGGGAGAAGCAGAAGGGGGTTGCCATTGCCTTCTTCTGCAGAGTCTTCCTTGTTGGTCTCTCATCCAAGGCTTATGGTGACCCCAGGAAGGGGCTTTCAAGGCAAGGGAGAAGCAGAAGGGGGTTGCCATTGCCTTCTTCTGCAGAGTCTTCCTTGGTGGTCTCTCATCCAAGGCTTATGGTGACTCCAGCAAGGGGCTTTCAAGGCAAGCAAGAAGCAGAGGGGGTTGCTCATTGCCTTCCTCCACAGAGTCTTCCTTGGTGGTCTCCTATCCAAGGTTTATGGTGACCCCAGCAAGGGGCTTTCCTGGCAATTGAGAACCAGAGGCGGTTTGTCCTTGCCTTCCTCTGCAGAGTCTTCCCTGGTAGTCTCCCATTCAACAAGTACTGACCTCGTTTACCTTCCAATATTTGACAAGGCTGGGCTCTACTATGCCACCCTCCCTAAACCTTTCACTAGAGATAGAAAAGAAAAAGGCTCCAGCCCCCTTTCTGAGAACTGGATTTTACTCTGTACCACATGCACTAATGACACAACACCGGTGTTCTTGTGACTGTGGGATATCTGGCAGTGAATCCCACATTTTAATCATTCTCCATGTAAAGCAGTGTTCCCTTTTATCCAACTTGAACCTACTGCCCATCAGCTTCATTGGATGCCCTCAAATTCTAATATTTTGGGAGAAGGAGAGAGAAAATTATCTTTGTCTCTCTACCCTATGCATCATTTTATAAACCTCTATCAGGCCAATGTTGTATATTCATCTTTTATAATTGAGTTTAAGACCTTTGGTCATAGAAGCTAATAAGCATAAGTAAGTAAACCTCTGTCATGTCCACCCTTTGTCATCTCTTTGCCTATCCTGAAAAGTCCCAGACTCTTCAGCCTTTAGGGAAGGTGCTCCAACTCCGAATCATCTTGCTTGCCCTGCTCTGTACTTTTTCCAGATCTGCAATGTCCTTTTGGAGACACAGCGACCAAAACGTTGCTAACATGATAAAAAG
Source organism: Gekko japonicus (assembly GCF_001447785.1). Classification (NCBI taxonomy): domain Eukaryota; kingdom Metazoa; phylum Chordata; class Lepidosauria; order Squamata; family Gekkonidae; genus Gekko; species Gekko japonicus. The sequence continues at coordinate 58,727 of NW_015167173.1, forward strand.
GTTTACATTGTAGATCATTTGGTCTTGTGCACGAGTAGGAGTTTATGATATTTTATTGTCTTCAAACTCCGTTAGAGATATAGGTCAAGTTGGGTCAGCTGCGTTGGTCTGTAGTGACAGAAAAGAGCGAGAGTCCAGCAGCGTCTCAAAAGCTAACCGGATTTGTGGCAGGGGATGAGCTTCCGTGAGTCACTGCTCACTCCTTCAGACGCAGCTAGAATGTGAGTCCATCTGTCCTATTTATTGGAAAGTGGAGTGATTTCAAATGCCGAATGGCATTAGCAGGTGAATGACAATAGCTGATGAATGACACGAGCAGGCGTGATTGGGTTAGGTGTGCTATGCAGAGGGGTAGTACTACCCCTCTAGATATCACACCTTATCCAATCATGCCTGCCTACATATCACACCTTATCCAATCATGATTCATGCCTGCTAGTGTCATTCATCCGCTATTGTCATTTGCTTGCTAATGTCATTCGGCATCTGAAATCACTCCACTTTCCAATGAATAGGACAGATGGACTCAATCCTAGCTGCGTCCGAAGACATGAGCAGTGACGCATGAAAGCTCATCCCCTGCCACAAATTGTGTTAGGCTTTGAGGTGCTGTTGGACACTTGCTCTTTTCAAACTTCCTGTCCTTTGGGGGTCGTATTGGTGAGGACGGCACATCGTTATGGGCAGGAGCTGAATACCCAAAATCTCTGTACTCAAAAGTAGAGCAGCGAATAATGTGCTTGGCCATATGGACATAACAACAACAACAACAACAACAATAATAGCAGCAATAATAGTAGCAATAATAATAGCAATAATAATAGCAATAATAACAATAATAATAACAATAACAATAATAATATACTTTATTGTCATTGTACATAGTACAACGAAATTAAAGATGCAATCATTTTGATGACCTACAACAATATTCATATATACTCACACACCATTCACTACTGTCCCATAACTCCCTTACGGTTCACATAACAACTTAAAACCACCAATGTCACCCAAATTCCAATTTCATACAGCATTTAAGGCAATAATGGCTCTTGAATAAAAACTATTTTTAATCTATTTGTTATTGCACAGAATCAGCACTCCAGAAAATTAAACCTGAGAAAAAATCCCTATTAAAAATGTAGAAGACAATGACTCTTGGTTTGGACATTTTCTTTGATTAGAAGTGGCCACATGCAGAGATCAGCACGCAGATCTGACTTGTTTTCAACATCGGCAAATCATAAGAACACGGACAAGATTGGGTTTGATCAAAGATGCAGGGGGAAAAGGAGCATCAAGAACAATATCGAATGAACGCTGATTGATGATCACAGGCAAAGACTTACGGTGAAATAAAGAAATTAAAGCAGAGGAAAGGTTGCCTTTTTTTAAGAACTGAAATGGAATGGAGATATTTAAAAAAAGCCACTTAAAAGATACCATAATGGAACAAGAAACCAAAGGTTTCCCCCCTTGTATTTAAAAATAATAGAAAGTTATTTGCCATGATATTATTTGCAGGATATGTATTATAAATGACCACTTTCACCTAATAAGCATAGGTCTACCCCCCCTCCCTGTATTTAAAAATAATAGTAAGTCATTTGCCATGATACTATTTGCAGGATATGTATTATAAATGACCACTTTCACCTAATAAGCATTTTACTCTCCTAGTCAGACTGTAGTCCAAAAGACTAATCGTTTAACGAAACTCCACTTGAGCAGTATGGTACAGGTTCTTGAATATATTGCCAAAGTATCGAAGTGATGGTAATAAATCCAGGGCTTTTTTTGTAGAAAAAGCCCAGCAGGAACTCATTTGCATAATAGGCCACACCCAACAACAGAAACTCATTAGCATATTGGGCCACACCCCAACAGCACAGCTTGTTAGCATATTAGGCCACACCCCCATGCTCCCTGCACTCCAGGTGCAGGGAGCCCAGGCAAGCTGGCCCTTGGACAGGCCGGAAAAGGCACTGTCATTTAAATGCCTCCCCGACCCTTCCAGGGCCTCTGTGGCCTGCCCGCCTCAGAGTTGCCGGGAGGGGGTCACTCTCCAGGCCTTCCCTCTGTAGCCACGCACGCACAGACGTATTGCCTGTAGTGGCCGTGGCCAACTCTGAAGCCAGCCGGAACATCGTTCCTGTGCGTTCCTGCCCCAAAATAGCCCTGAATAAATCAATAATGTAAGCCTTTGTAGAGTTGCTCCAGTCTAAGCCCATTGAAATCAATGGGCTTAGACTGGTGTAATTCTTCCTAGGGTTGCGCTCTAAATCAATTGGTTGTGAGGACAGATAAGAGCTGAGAAAGAAGGTTCTTGGTTTTCTTTTGAATCCATCTAGAGATCACACATGCATGGGAACAGACTTCATAGAATCATAGAATCACAGAGTTGGAGGGGGCCAGACAGACCATCTTGGCCTACCTTCTGCAGGATCAGCCTAGAGCATCCCTGACAAGGGTTTGTCCAGCCCCTGCTTAAAAGACTGCCAGGGAGGGGGAGCTCACCCCCTCCCTAGGCAGCTGATCCCACTGTTGCACACTGTCAAAAAGTTTTTCCTAAGATCCAGCCAGTACAAACCCACCCTTAATTTAAACCCATTCTTCCTGGTCCTCTCCTCTGCTGCCAACAGGAACAGCTCCCTGCCCTCTTCGAAGTGACAGCCCTTCAAGTACTTCAAGAGCGCAATCACGACCCCCCTCAACCTCCTCTTCTCCAGACTAAACATTCCCAAGTCCCTCAGCCTTTCCTCACTGCACTTGGTCTCCAGGCCCCTGATCATCCTTGTCACTCTCCTCTGCACCCGCTCCACTCTGTCCACATCCTTTTTGAAGTGAGGCCTCCAGAACTGCACACAATACTCCAGGTGCAGCCTGGCCAATGTAGTGTCCAGTGGGACTATGACCTCTTGTGATTTGGTTCATAAGTGAATGGGGCACTGCACATGTCAAAAGATGTGCTGAATGCAGGTTTCAAAAGCAGTGCTGTGGGGATATATTACTTTAAATAAATACAAACTCCCCACTGTTATTACCTAGCAGTTCGAAAGCAAGAAATTGCAAGTAGATAAATAGGGACCACTTCGGTGGGAAGGTAACAGCGTTCCGTGCGCCTTGGTGTTTAGTCATGCCGGCCACATGACCACGGAAACGTCTTCGAACAGCGCTGGCTCTTCGGCTTTGAAACGGAATATATTACTTTAAATAACTACAAACTCCCCACTGTTATTTATTTTCATTTGTAAAGGACAGCAAGAAGAAGGAGGAGGAGGAGGAGGAGAGATTGGATTTATACCCCACCTTCCTTAGTGCTCTCCCATCCAAGGTTTATGGGTCTCAGAGCAGCTTACAAACTCCTTTCCCTTCCCCTCCCCACAACAGACACCCTGCGAGGTAGGTGAAACTAAGAGAGCTCTGACAGAGATACCAGTGATTGAACCCATGACCTTCTGCATGCCAAGCAGATGCTCTAGCACTGAGCCATGGCCCCTCCCACGGAAAGCAAATAAAATGAAATGAAATATGGGAGATTCACACATTTCTATTTGTGGATTTGGGCATTTACTCTCAATCAGTCTAGAAGGTCAATGGTTTAAACTCAGTATAAGGCAATTCCATATTTCAGTCCCTTACTGTGTGAGTGTAAAGTGCTGTCCATTCACAACAGACCTATGGTGAGCCCAGCAAGGGGCTTTCAAGGAAAGTGAGAAGCAGAGGTGGTTGGCCATCACCTTCCACTGCAGCGTCTTCCTTGGTGGTCTCCTGTCCAAGACGTATGGTGAGCCCAGCAAGGGGCTTTCCAGTTCAATATAAGGCAATATAAGGCAATATAAGGCAATTCCATATTTCAGTCCCTTCAGTTCAATATAAGGCAATATAAGGCAATATAAGGCAATTCCATATTTCAGTCCCTTCAGTTCAATATAAGGCAATATAAGGCAATATAAGGCAATTCCATATTTCAGTCCCTTCAGTTCAATATAAGGCAATATAAGGCAATATAAGGCAATTCCATATTTCAGTCCCTTCAGTTCAATATAAGGCAATATAAGGCAATATAAGGCAATTCCATATTTCAGTCCCTTCAGTTCAATATAAGGCAATATAAGGCAATATAAGGCAATTCCATATTTCAGTCCCTTCAGTTCAATATAAGGCAATATAAGGCAATATAAGGCAATTCCATATTTCAGTCCCTTCAGTTCAATATAAGGCAATATAAGGCAATATAAGGCAATTCCATATTTCAGTCCCTTCAGTTCAATATAAGGCAATATAAGGCAATATAAGGCAATTCCATATTTCAGTCCCTTCAGTTCAATATAAGGCAATATAAGGCAATATAAGGCAATTCCATATTTCAGTCCCTTACTGTGTGACTTATGGTGAGCCCAGCAAAGGGCTTTCAAGGAAAGTGAGAAGCAGAGGTGGTTGGCCATTGCCTTCCTCTGCAGAGTCTTCCTTGGTGGTCTCCCTTCCAAGTACTGACCCTGCTTAGCTTTCAAGATCTGACGAGGTAAGCCTATTTCATGCTGACTTCCCTCCCAGCCTTAACTGTACCTCACTGGATTCCTTGATTAATCAGACAACCTTTTAGATGGATTCTTCCCTGGTTCTTTAGACTCAAAGCAACAACTGGAATTCTGTTTCATGTATTAAATCTGCAGACGCGCACGCACACTCACACACACACTTGATCATGACGTATGTTTCTGTGTGATGTTAAATACCTCACCAAATCCATCAACATGGTATGCAGATTAAGACAAGGAGGCTTGGATCTGGGAGACAGAGATGTGCCACGGAAGCCCGCTGGGTGAGCTTGGGCCAGTCACTCGCTCTGTCAACCTAACTAGCACCCAGGGTACTTGTGAAGATAAAATGGAGGAGAGGAGAATGATGGAAGCCGTTTGGGGGAAAGACAGAGTATTAATGAATTAAACAAAAGAATAAATAATTGATTTACCATATGTACTATCATTTATTTAACAGCACTTACGGGGGGCCTCTCTGCTCGATAGTAGAGAGTTCTGTCAGAGTTGTTCTGTCAGAGCTGTTCTTGAAAAGAGCAGTGCTCAGTCAGAGCTCTCTCATCCCTACCTACCTCACAGGGTGTCTGTTGTGGGGAGGGGAAGGGAATCCAATGTTCCTGGGATCCAAGATCACTGCAGATGGTGACTGCAGCCATGAAATTAAAAGACGCCTGCTCCTGGGGACGAAAGCGATGGCAAACCTAGACAGCATAATAAAAAGTAGAGACATCACCCTGCCAACAAAAGTCCGTATGGTCCAAGCAATGGTATTCCCAGTAGTAATGTATGGCTGCGAGAGATGGATCATAAGGAAGGCCGAGCGCTGAAGAATAGATTATTTCAAACTATGATGCTGGAGAAGACTCTTGAGAGTCCCTTGGACTGCAAGGAGATCAAATCAGTCGATCCTCAAAGAAATCAACCCTGACTGTTCCCTGGAAGGCCAGATACTGAAGTTGAAGCTCAAATACTTTGGCCACCCAATGAGAAGGGAGCACTCACTGGAGAAGACCCTGATGCTGGGAAAGATTGAAGGTCAAAGAAGAAGGGGACGGCAAAGGATGAGATGGTTAGACAGTGTCATAGATGCAACCAACATGAAATTGAGCAAACTCCGGAGGATGACAGAAGACAGGAGGGCCTGGCGTGATGTGGTCCATGGGGTCGCGAAGAGTCGGACGCGACTGTGCGACTGAACAACAACAACAAAGAACATTCATACCCCAACTCATCCTCTGAGGCAATTAATTAATTATCATTTGACAGTGTGTGTAGAATAGCCAGGAGATCCTAAGATTGTCTGACAGTCACAAGTTCTAGCTCTTTAATGCCCCACTAGATGGCGAGCTAGACTTGTTTTTAAGGCAAGAGGTGTTTCAGAGGTGGTTTGCCATTGCCTGCCTCTGTCTCATGACCCTGGTATTCCTCGGAGGTCGCCCTTCCAAATAGTAGCCAAGGCCGACCCTGCTTAGCTTCCGAGATCTGATGGGATCAGGCTAACCTGGACTATCCAGATCAGGGCTCCTTTGAGGTAAATATGGTATATAAGACACAAAGATAGACATTAAACCGTAAGATAGGAAGGAGGGGTCATGGGGGGAATGTCAGATGAAACAAATAAGTCTTCACCCCCTGGAAGACAGTGATAAAAGGGGATGTGTGCAAACCCTCACAACCATCGACCGAGTCAGACATAACCAACGTTCCTTTTGTAAGAATGTTTTCCAATTATCATCATTCTTCTGGATTAAATATCTTTCCAGCAAGCTTTTGTGTGACAGAGAGGTATTTTTTCTAAACGGTAGAATGCTCCTTCTTCCCGCCTCCCCCCCCCTTCCCGGATGTAGGTATCTTTTGTGTTTGTTTATTCATTCCCCACCACTCCCCCTTGGTGAGTTTCAGTTCAATGCAATTAGCCGGCTCCATTTAATCTACTCAATGCAAATCACAGAGTTTTTGACTTGGATCTAATTAGACGCAAATCAATAGAAGTCAATTCAAAATAATTAGCCTCCATATAAATCAGTAGGACTCAATTAAAATCAATGAGGACCTTATTTATTCTAATGACTGACCTTCCTCCCTCCCTTTAGACGTTATTAAAGGAGTCTGATGTTAACAGACCTATTTGTTATATTTATTTATTTATTTTCGGTGTGTGTCTCCAATTTAGGGGATGAGACAGTTGCAAAACCCTCGCCTGTTTAGACAGAGTTATTGATTTCATTTTTATTTACTTCATTTTATTTATTTATTTGTTGGATTTTAACCGCCCTCCCCCGCCAAAGCAGGACTCGGGGCTGTTTTGTACCCCACTTTCCCCCCCCCATGGGACCCAGAACGTCTTACAACATGGTCCTCTCCTTTTGGACTAACTTCAAAGAGTGTGGAAGAGCCCTGTTTCCTGTAGGTACTGTAGCCATTATTTTAGTGGCTACCACTACTACCACTACTGAATCAGTCACATGAGTGATTCCAGCCAATCAGGGAACACATGTTGAGCAGGATGAAGTTACAATGAGATATACCTGTGTGTCCAGAAGTGAAAGGAGTATAATGCTTCCTGATTTAGTCAGGTGGCTTCCCTCAGTCAACCAAAAGGGTCAGGAGGACAGAGGCCCATTTCCTGCTTCAGAGAGATCTAAGCCAAAACGTTATTTCTCCCAGAGTCATGTGGTATTTCAATGAACAGCTGAAGGTGAGGGGAGAAAAGCGTTGAGAGAAGCGTGCAGGATGTTCGAAGCTGCATCTGGTTTGGGCCATTAATTGAAGATCCTCGGACTCATGATTTCTAGGAGATGGACTCAAGACATTTGTCTGACAGTAGAAATCTCCTGAACTGTGTGTGACACAAAAGACTTGTGGGATAAAGCTAGCTTTAATACAATAAAAAGTGGTTTCCCCATCATATCAATATTAGATGATGATGATGATGATGATGATGATGATGATGATGATGATGATGATGATGATGATGATGATGATTATGATGATGATGATGAAAAAAGTCCATCAGTTAGCTTTGTGCATCACTTTCTGGCTTCAAGTAGATCTGAAGGAAGCAGAAAGTGTGTATAACTGAATGAGACACTTTCCAATCAGCAGAATCAGACAAGTCTTGTCACCAAAACATCACTGAGCTAGTTGTTCTGAGTTAGCAATTTGTATCTCCAAATCACAATGTTTTCTCACTAGCTTGGGAAGGTGTGTGTGTCTGTAGGTGTGTGTGTTGGCCTTTAGCACTGGGCTTGTTACGTGCACAGGAAAAAAGCTTTTCTTGCACAGCAATTTCTGCACACGTGGAAAATTAAGAGCATTTTAATTTAAATCTGTTTTAAATTGTCTGTTTTAACACTTGACAATGAATTTGAAATGTGGACTGAATTGGATGTTACCAGCCCTGAGCCCGCTTACGGGAAGGGCAGGATATCACTGCAATGCAATAAAATCAATTCATTAGTTCTGGGGTCTCGCTGGGTCTCACTGGAAGGCTGGCCTCGCTATTATCTATTCAAGTTTTAATGCGATGTTTGCGTCTGCTGTGGCCCACCCCAGTCTTCCGTTGAAAAAATGGTGTGGGTTATAAAACAAATAAGTAAATAAATACCCCCTTTGTTAGTACTCCTTCTCCCTCCACCGACCGCCTTGTTTTTTTGTTTGTTTTTTTGTCTTCCTTATGTGAAATTGTAGATTGTAAACTCTTAATTCTATCACTGGTTCTTGCAAGCAGGGGCAAAGAGTTGGAAATCCGATCCAGGTGTAGCAACAGCTGTTTCTCCCACTGTAAGAGACTTGACTGCATCAAAAGCTAGACAGAATGTCTCACGCTAACTGTGGTGTATTCAGTGCAATGGAAAACTGTGTTTGAAATCACTAATTGAAACACCATATAAAGCTTCGTCCTGGGCAAGGATCCTAATCATTCAATCCCTATTGGTAGCCCAGGAAGAGCCGACCAATCACCCACCATCCAGTTCCCTGAGCGGGAACGTCTGTGATTGGACCTTATCTTGACAATCCTATTGGTTGTAATGTATAGTAGGACGTGGCTACATTAGCCGGGAGAGTTTAAAAGAAGCGCAGCTACAATGCAAAAGCTGTTCTGGTTGTTCTGTTCTGGTTGCGTTCATTAAAGCTGAATCACTTGCTTTGTTAAGTAGTCAACTTAACATTAACAACATGTGCGGCAGCCGAAGAATGATTGACAGGGGTACCCTCTCATGACTTTCAGCCTCCCAGTGAGCACGGGGGGGGGGGGGGGGGGGTTCCTTCTTTGTTGTGGTTCAGATCAACGTGGGTTGATCGGCGCCGCTAATTGTTCACGTGGCTAGCACAAACAGACGCGTTCCCACATCTCAAGGTGAAACAGAGCTTAATTAAAAACTTCATGTCGCCTTATTATTCTCCTTTGGGGTTTCTTTGTTTTGTCTTCTTCCTGTTGAGTTTTGGCTTATTTCCCCCCCCCTCCGGAAATTATGTTTCCAAATAGAAACTGCTCTCCAGTCCAACAGACCCGCTGAGCTCAGAAGGTCAAGAGTCACATGTTATCTCACAGGGTTGGAGATGGACTAAATGTTCATCTTGTTTCTCCGAGATGCAGATCGGGCAGGCAAAATAAGACTATAATATCTGCATGCCATCGGGTTGCACCGATGTGAGGCCTCAACAGAACCCTGGGGTTTTGAGAGCCAGACTGGTGTAGTGGTTAAGTGCGCGGACTCTAATCTGGGAGAACCGGGTTTGATTCCCCACTCCTCCACTTTCACCTGGCTGGATGACCTTGGGCAAGCCATAGTTCTGTCAGAGCTGTTCTCTCATGGACAATTCTGGAAAGAGCTCTCTCAGCCCCACCTACCTCACAGGGTGTCCATTGTGGGGAGGGGAGGGGAAGGGAAAGGAGTTTGTAAATTGCTCTGAGACTCCAAGTGAAGGGTGGGTTATAAATCCAATCTCTTCTTCTTTTCAAGGTGGTTTGCCATTGCCTGCCTCTGCATAGTAGCCCCCTCTCTTCCTTAGAGGTCTCCCATAAACATTCTTACACGGCCAACCCTGCTTAGCTTCAAAATTCAGATGGGATTGGGCTAGGCTGGGTTATCAGACTAACAAGACTATGTGTGAGTGTAAAGTGCCATCAACTCATTTATGGAAATCCTATGAATTAACCTCCCCTCATGTCCTATTGTTAACAGCCTGTAAAGTACTGGGTCACCACCCTCTGTAGATGGAAGGCCTGAACACTTACGTCATGACGTCATCAACTGTAGGCATAACATTCCCTGAGCTCTGCAGTTTCCAGCTACTGTCACAAGTGTTTTAACTTGCAGTTTCTCGTGTACCCAACAAGATATTCTCTTGATTTTTTCACTGCAGTATTCCAGACACTTCACAACTAGGATCCTGGGCTTCTATTGTTTAGAGGAGCTAAGCTCCTTACTGTAGCCTTACGTATCACAAGGTTGCATGATACTGATGTGTTCTTGCTTTGTATATATGTTGTAATAAACGCAATGAAATTAAATGATGATGATGAAGATGATGATGATGATGATGAATTGTACTGAAAGTCACTTACAGGCAACAATGTGACCCAAGAGCACTGGATTCTTCAGTGGGTCTTCCTCTCCATTTCAGTTTGATTCAGCCCTTGACTGACCCCTTTAACATATACCAGAGATTGGAATGCCTTATTGGATTGTCGTTGTTGGCTAACAAAGCCTGTAAACAAGCTCTGATGAAGCCATAGACTCTTAATTGAATTGTCGGTGTTAATAGATTCGGGGGAGGGTACATCATCGGCTGATTAGATGAGAAAACATCGTAAAAGTAATGATTTCAGCTCTGTCTATGAACGTGTCTGTCTTTTGAGACCGTGGTTCTTTTAGGGGTCATCTAAGAATATTTATAGGAGACACCCAAAGTTTATGTTTGAACTTGACTGTATGTGCAATCGAAGGCAGTTCCAATGAGTGTTCAGATTCTTGGTCAAGATCTGACACCAACATCTTCCAAAAGTGGAACACTGAAATGAATTGAGTCCTGTTGCGCTGTAGCCTCTTCAGACATTTCTTTCTTTCTTTTTTAAATAATTTTTATTGTATCCCAATATTGTTATTACATTACAGTTTAGTTCCATATTTTTGATACTTCTTTCCCCCTATTTATCCCTCCCCCCTAAAGTGGCCACCATCATGTTATTCACATTACATCTTCAACCACGAGCACATTCTTTCCAACTTTTCAAATATACCCCTGTTGGCTTCCCCTTTATAAACCCATTTAAAGTATACCGACTGTAATGTATTCAGCCTGACATGCCCGGACTTGCCCGGGCTGGCCAGGCACAATTCCTCAATAGCTTCAAGTCTAAAGACAATGGGTCTGTAGGATCCTAGCCGGCCCAATGAAAGGGTTAGGTCCCCAGCCGGGAGGCCAATGAGTCTCTCGGTTACTGTAAATAGCCTATCGGGAGTAGGGGGTGTGTTTAGGTGAGCTTGGTGGCGGGTTTTCTGAATGAATATAAACCAGCCTGCGAGCCGGTCAGTTGTCTTTGTTCTTAACTAAATAAAGGTATGCTCAGCTGAAATCACTCTCCGTCTGCATACTTTTCACCGACCGTTTCTTTTTTTATCTCCTTCATTTTTACAGTCCATATCTTATCTTGCTTTAAACATTCCAATATGTCCGATTGTATATATTCGTATAAATATTCATTCCATTTTTCTAAAGTCCATTTTGAGTTCTCCTTCCAACCATATGCAATCACTGCATGTGCTGCTGCCTCTTCAGACATTTCTAATGAAATCAAAGATTATGTACAAGATTAAATTTAGGAAGAGGTTATCATTTGGAGCAGAGGTCCATCAGTGGCTATAGCCACAAGGTATAGATAGGAACTCTCAGTCTGGGGCAAGTGATGCACTGTATTCTTGGTGCTGGGGGGGGGGTCAACAGTGGGAGGGCTTCTAGCGTCCTGGCCCCACTGGTGGACCTCCTGATGGCACTTGGTATTTTTGGCCACTGTGTGACAGAGTGTTGCACTGGATGGGCCTTTGGCCTGATCCAACATTGGCTTCTTTTATGTTCTCCTTTTTTAATGACTGCTTGGACTAATAGAGTTCTAGAGTTGGAAGGTAATTATAGCACATGTAGTCCAGCCCCCTGGGGCTAAGGATCCTCAACCTTGTTGAGCCAGAATATACTGTTTGGCTGTTACCCAAGATGTCTGCTACAGTGGTGGGGCCAATCACAATACAAGTTGTTAGAAGATTCTAGGTCAAATATTCTCCTGTGATGGTTCCAAATGGGCACTCCCTACAGATGGAAAAGTGATACCTCCTGGCCTCTTCTGAATCACGCCTTGCTCTAAAGAGGTGGAGAAAAGTAGACATTGGCTCTTAGTTTTGAGGGAAAGATATTTCTACCAGAGAGAGACATAGGTTTTCCCCTGTGTAGGCACAGAGGAAAGTAACTGAGTCCAGAGACATCATGAAGTCCATGTCTATGACTGAAGGTGCCAGGCTGTGAGGAGCCTGCCCAGGATGAGTTTGCGGTGGTGGTGCTCAGAGAGCTGGGGGGAAGCCACCCAAAGCTTCATGCAAGACCATTTGGACTTCATCCCCTAGAGAACTTTGCAGGCTCCTTTTGTAGCAGGAACTCCTTTGCATATTGGGTGACACAACCCTAATGTAGCCAATCCTCCAAAAGCTTACAGTAGCCTTTGTAAGAAGAGCTCTGTATGTTTGGCTGTTACCCAAGATGTCTGCTACAGTGGTGGGGCCAATCACAATACAAGTTGTTAGAAGATTCTAGGTCAAATATTCTCCTGTGATGGTTCCAAATGGGCACTCCCTACAGATGGAAAAGTGATACCTCCTGGCCTCTTCTGAATCATGCCTTGCTCTAAAGAGGTGGAGAAAAGTAGACATTGGCTCTTAGTTTTGAGGGAAAGATATTTCTACCAGAGAGAGACATAGGTTTTCCCCTGTGTAGGCACAGAGGAAAGTAACTGAGTCCAGAGACATCATGAAGTCCATGTCTATGACTGAAGGTGCCAGGCTGTGAGGAGCCTGCCCAGGATGAGTTTGCGGTGGTGGTGCTCAGAGAGCTGGGGGGAAGCCACCCAAAGCTTCATGCAAGACCATTTGGACTTCATCCCCTAGAGAACTTTGCAGGCTGCTTTTGTAGCAGGAACTCCTTTGTATATTGGGTGACACAGCCCTGATTATAGTGCTCTAACATACAGTAGCCTTTGTAAGAAGAGCTCTGTAAGCTCGTGGAGGATTGGCTACGTTAGGGGTGTGTCGCCTAATATGCAAAGGAGTTCCTGCTACAAAAAGAGCCCTATAAAACACTTAAGTAGGAACATAGTTCCTGTCACTCCCATCATGCAGTTAACTAGCCTAGCTATCAATGAGACTGAGGGGAAAATGATTTCGCCCAATGTGAAGATGCAAAGACAGAGAAGGAGATGATAATCCACCACCACATCTCCTAAGCAACCACAAAGCAGTTCAGCAGCTGCATGAGTCAGATAATGGCAAGGTGAGGAGATCTGAGACTAAACTCGCATGGGATTGTGGTGGTTGAAAGCATATGTCTTCCTGCCAAGTGGCATCAAATTCACACTGACTCATGGTGACCCCAGCAAGGAGCTTTCAAGGCAAGTGAGAAGCTGAGGTGGTTGGCCATTGCTCACTACAGAGTCTTTTTTGGTGGGCTCCCATCCAAGACTTATGGTGACCTCAGCAAGGGGCTTTCAAGGCAAGTGGGAAGCAGAGGTGGTTGGCCATTGCCTTCCTTTATGGAGTCTTCCTTGGTGGTCTCCCATCCAAGAGTTACGGTGACTTCAGCAAGGGGCTTTCAAGGCAATTGGGAAGCAGAGGTGGTTTGCCATTGCCTTCCTCTGAAGAGTCTTTCATAGTGGCCTCCCTTCCAAGCACTGATCCTGCTCAGCTTCTGAATTCTGTTGAGATCACGTTATACCATGACACCTTCCCTGTAGTGCCAAGGATTACAGCTGCAAAATCTGTGGCCCTTCGGTTTCTTCATTAGATTATTCCACAATCTTCATCCAAGGAGATCAAGGAGATCAAGGAGTGATTAAAATGTGGAATTCGCTGCCAGAGGATGTAGTGATGGCCACAGGAATAAGCAGCTTTAAAGGGGGATTAGACAGATTCATAGAGGATAAACCTGTCAAGGGCTACTAGCCAAGATGGCTGAGGGGAACCTCCACATTCAGAGGCACTAAGCCTCTGAATCCCAGAGCCAGGAGGCAATGTCAGGGGAAGGCCTCGACCTCTATGCTCTGTTGTTGGCCCTCCAGAAGAACTGGTTGGCCACTCTGTGAGACAGGAGGCTGGACTAGGTGGACCACTGGTCTGATCCAGCAGGGCTCTTCTGATGTTCTTAAGGCATCATACACTGAAATCTCTCACATTTTAGCCCTCAGAACAACCCTGGGAGTAGGTTAGGCTAAGACAGAGTAACTGTCTTAAGGTCACCCAGCAAGTTTCATGGCTTATCAGAGATTTTTGAACTTGGGTCTTTCTAGCCTTGGCCCACTACTGTAACCACTCCGCACCGGTTGTTCCATTTTCCAGCTTGCACACAGCCAAAGCAGTGAGACTTGTGTTTAGACTTGAAAGAAATGTTATAAACTGTCATATAATCCCTTGTAGAAACACAAAATAATTGGAGCAACTAGAGGCCGCGCTAGAAACCATGACTCACAGAATGGGGTTGAAGACCTTAATCATGGTTTTCTTCATTCAGACTGGCTTCACATGCTTGCCTTCAGCTTCCACGACTCCACGGTCATCTCGGCACTCAACCACATTGTGTGGTTATTAAAAGCTACAAAAAAAAGTTATAATTGGTTTAGAGAAGGAGATTGGGTTGTGTGGTTATTAAAAGCTACAAAAAAAGTTATAATTGGTTTAGAGGAGGAGATTGGGGGGGAATGCAGTTCTGATCACGCACATATTCTACCTATTGTTAAAAACTCTGCACAGAGCTGGATTGAATCATGCCATTATTGAAGTTTGACCGTCGCGTAATTATATTTGACCAACAAAAGTCAGTTTTAAAACATCACTTTGTGCTGTTTGAACATGTTTTATCAAAATAAACAGCTCTATTATTATTTTTTAAAATCTGCCATTATCAGAAAGTCGTGACCAGAAAAGGGGGGAAAGGCAAAATAATATTTAGACTTCCTCTATTATTAATTTGCTGTGGACAACTGAAAATTGTCCACTTATTTTGTTGGAATGAGCAAATTCTGCTCAATTCCATCATGACGGGGATTTGTTCTCTTCAATCTGAGACTCTGCGGCAATGACCTGCTGTTAACTCTTGCGGAACTTGAACCCAGGAGGAAAGAAAGTGTTCTCCATTTCCCCAGATCCCCAAATGGGGGGGATTCTTCCTGTAGATTTTTGTCTTAATTTTTTAAAACTGAATGTGGGCCCTTCTCAAAATACCTCATGGGTTTACCATTGAACTAGTGTGAGCCATATAAGAGCTGATGGACCCACATTCTATTTGTATCTGATGAAGTGAGTATTGTCCTACAAAGGCTTACACTGGGGGAAATTCTGTTCATCTTTAAGGCTCAAATTTTGTTCCTCTTTTTAGTATCTCATTTCTCCTGGAAATTGATTTTTAATAGAGTACTGTATATTTATTATTTATTTTATTTAATGTCTACCCTGCCCTCTCTGCCAAGGCAGGTTTAGTGTGGCTTACGTAGGGAAAAAAAAACACCTCAAAAAAATTATCTAAAGTCACAACAAAATATACATGAAAACATACAAAGTGCTAGTGCTAGCATGATTCATATGTGATGGCGGGCGTGAGTATGAACAGCATCCAACAATACAAACAATCAACTGCCAACATAGTCTGGGTTATATCTGGCAGTTTAAATGATGTTATAAACAGGGGTCATTTGGGAGAAAAAGAGATGCAGGAGCTCATTAGCATAACTCATTAGCATAACTTATTTGCATATGCCACACCCCCTAAAATCACCGGAAGTGTGTCAGAAGGCAACACCCACCGCTCAGGCTCCACTGGACTGTTTTGGATTGCTACCTACTGGGGGGGGGGGGAACCGGCAGACTTTTCCTTATCTGTCCTTGCAGAGGAGGGAGAGCTTGTACCTGAATAAAACTTGGTCTTAAAGGTGCCACTGGACTGTTTTGAACTGGGGGGCCGAGGGGAGCTCCGCAGCTTACCTGGCTGCTTCTTGCTCTGACTGAGGGCTGCTGGGAGCAGGGGGTGGGGCTTGTTGCATGTGCCCGTCTCCTGGGCTCTTTACTGCCAGAGCTCTGCTCCTGTGCGCTCCTGCAGGAAAAGACCCCTGGATAATGATGTTGATGATGGTGTTAATATTGGGGCCAGGGCCTCAGTTATATAGTGCAGCTCCTTAGTCGAAGGCCTGGTGGAAGAGCTCTGTCTTGCAGGTCATGAGGAACTGTAAAAGGTTCCACACGTCCCTGATGTCTTCCGGCAGCTCATTCCACCAGTACGGAGCGGCCACTGAGAAAGCCCTGGCCCTCGTCACAGCCAACCTGGCTTCTCTTCTAATGAATTGTGTATCTACTGCTGTTGTAACTTGCACTGAGCGTGCTTGCGGGGGAGGGTGGGCTAAAAGTCCAATAAATAAATAAATGCAAATATCCTAATCCCCCCCCCCATTACCCAGAACTTGCTGGGTGTCATGAAGTGAATGTTTAACCTCTTCTACTGGGTAGGACTCCTGGATGGATGAGTATCTCTCAGTTTGTTCATAATTAGAACCATTTGAGATCACACGTGAAGCACACAAAGCTTCCTTATATTGAATCAGACCACTGGTCTGTCGAAGTCACTATTTTCTGCTCCCAAGAGTCTCAGATGGTCATTCACATCTATTCTGTGCATGTGTGCGAAGCTCTGGCAAGTCACGGCTGAGTTACAGCAACCCCAGCAAGGGTTGCCTTTCTCTGCAGGGTCTTCCTTGAAGGTCTACCTTCCAAGTTCCCAGGACCGTAGCTAGCATGGGGCGTATGGGGCAACGTCCCCTCCTGAACTTCCAAATGCCCCCCCCCACCAAATTGTATAGCTGTGAGCTCAGCACCAGCCTGGGCAGCAAGTGCTGCAGAGCCCACGGGGAGCGGAGCACCAAGGCAAGCAGGCAGGGGGCCATGGTGTATGGGCATCTAGGTGCCGAAGCAGCACCCTGACCATGAACACAGAGGCACCACTGGCCAAGGTGCTGGAGGGCTTGGCCCTGCTGGACAAGGTGCATGAGACCAAGAAGCCCGCTTCACCTTGGGGCATGCTTCATCCACCAGTTTGGTGTAGTGGTTAAGTGCGCAGACTCTATTCTGGGAGAACCAGGTTTGATTCCCCACTCCTCCACTTGCAGCTGCTGGTGTGACCTTGGGTCAGTCACAGTTCTCTCAGAACCGTTCTCTCAAGGGCAGTCCTTGAAAGAGCTCTCTCAGCCCCACCTACCCCACAGGGTGTCTGTTGTGGGGAAGGGAAGGGAAAGGAGATTGTAAGCCATGCTGAGACTCCTTTGGGTAGTGAAGGGCGGGGTATAAATCCAATCTCCTCCTCCTCCTCCTCCTCTTCTTCTTCTTCTTCTTCTTCCTCCAACCTCCAGGAGCCTGAGCAGCTGTACAATTACCTGCTGCTGGCCCAGGTGTACCAGCCCTCTCCAAGGAGCCTGTTTGTGGGCCCTGGGCACACTTGGAGATGTGCATCCTCCTGGGAGAGTGAGTGGAACGGGAGGACAATTGTTGGCTCTCCTCTCCTTCAGTCCCCACCCCCATGGGGCTGCTAGCTTATCACATTGACGCTCTGTCCAGCAGCCCCCCTACACACGCCGGAGAAGAATGCGATCACACACACAATTAGACCCACCATAATCGTGAATGCCGGGTGGACTTAAAGGGAGCTATCAGACAATAACATCTGGGGAGCATCCCGCCGGCGGCGGCAACCCGTTCTTCTCCGCCGCAGAAGTGGAGTTAAAAGACACCAGGGAAAATCTGGTAGCAAACGGGTTGCGACAGGCCACGGATGGACTTTCCCCCTGTCTGATCACTCCAGCGTGCTCTCATGGAGTCGGGATGGTCTGATCAGGCCATCCCAAATCTGTGCCGTTGTCCTCCCCTCCTTGCAGTATGCGCATCATCACAAACTCCATAGGGAGCCCTCAGTGCAGAGGTGCAGATCATCGATTCCTAGTTTAAGTGCATGGGAAACAAATGGCACCAAGAAAAAAGACTCACCCACAGTTGTGTCTGAATCTGATCACATACTGATGGGCTGCACCCACAGCTTCAAAGGGAGATGTGATCTCGCAACCGCAGGTCAAACTCCTCTGGAGGAAATAGCTTCACTCCCCCCACACACACATTTTATCTGGCGCGCATGACCACACCCATAGACTTCTCCAACTGTTGGAAAGACATTTGTTTGATGCAAATGGGGCAGGAATGACAGATAAAGAGAGGCCTTTGTTTCAGCTCAAACAATCAATGGCAGAAATTGAACCGGGGACCTTCTGCATGCCAAGCAGATGCTCTACCACTGAGCCGCGGCCTCTCATTTTACACATTTCAAAAGCGGTGTTTGATTTTATTTGTGGAGGCTCATGCAAGACACAAATAAAATCAAACACCGCTTTAAAATGTGTCAAATGATTTTATTCATGGAGGGTTACGCAAGACACGGGAGCTGCGGTGACTCAAGTGGTTAAGACGCTGAACTGCAGGCTGTTGGAAGGTCGGTAGTTCAGCAGTTCGAGACCCGAGTGTGCCGCATGACTGAGTGAGCTCCCGTCTCTAGTTCCAGCTCCTGCCAACCGAGC
Source organism: Gekko japonicus (assembly GCF_001447785.1). Taxonomy (NCBI): domain Eukaryota; kingdom Metazoa; phylum Chordata; class Lepidosauria; order Squamata; family Gekkonidae; genus Gekko; species Gekko japonicus. Next base: position 77,138 of record NW_015167173.1, read on the forward strand.
AGTTCGAAAGCAAGAAATTGCAAGTAGATAAATAGGTACCACTTCGGTGGGAAGGTAACAGCGCTCCGTGCGCCTTGGTGTTTAGTCATGCCGGCCACATGACTATGGAAACATCTTCAGACAGCGCTGGCTCTTCGGCTTTGAAACGGAGATGAGCACCGCAACCCTAGAGTCGGATTCGACTGGCTTTCGAGCAAGGGAACCTTTACCTTTTTATGCAAGACACACACCCCTGTCCTCAGATCCCCCCCCCAGATCTCCTCGAGATTGTGTCACTAAGACTGACGAACGAAATAAAGGTTTGTACATCTGCATATGAGATTTACTGGCCTGTGACAAGTCAGCTGAGATACAGCATCTGGTTGCTCAATGAGGTCTTTGAGTTCTACCCAATTTTCCAGCTGGCTTGACGAGAAAATATAAATCTAAAGTTGATAAATACCAACCACTGTTTGTGCGTTGGAGAAATTAATTTCCCAGAGTCTTTTATGGGCATCCGTGTAGCAATCACGCTCACAGACACGGAGGAAGCCTCGTCTTGGTTCGTCGGGGGAGGGGGGGCTGGCGATATACAGCTTTTCTCGCTCTTCTCCGAAAGTTTTCATTCAAGGGATATGCAAATGTGAGGCTGTTAAAGTAACTGCTTGCAGAAATGCGTAATCAGGAGAAAAAGATGTTCAGTCTTGTGGCCTAGATAAATTCCAGTTTGGGTAAATATCGCTCATCTTACCTTGATGGCTTTGTTGCTTGATATATAGATATATATATATATATATTGCTCCAATCCCGTGTCACCGGACTCAAACTTTGTTCTGTTGCTTCAGACCAACATAGCTACCCATTGCTTTTGAGGGATGCTCCTTACCCATCTGAGCCTTTTCAAGAATGAGCAGATCCTCAGTCTACTTAGGGTTTTTCCACATTCTTATTTTCCTTGCTTGTAAGTTCTTTTCAGGTCCTCCCCCTTTCTGTGTGTGTTTTGCTCCCTCTAGTGGCCGATTCGATATCACATCAGTGCATGTCTGGCATAAAAAAACCCTGCAGTTTAAAACTGGACAAATTCATGGGGGATAGGTTTATAAGTGGCTACTAGTCATGATGATGAAAGGGAACCTCCATGTTCAGAGGCAGTCAACCTCTGAATCCCAGTGCCAGGAGGCAGCATCAGGGGAAGGCCTCAGCCTCTATGCCCTGTTGTGGGACCTCCAGAGGAACCATGTGAGAAAGAATGCTGGACTAGATGGACCACTGGCCTGATCCAGTAGCACTCTTCTTGTGTTCTTACAAATAGAAAAAAAGAATACATGGTCTAGGCATAGGCCGACTAGATGGACCACTGGTCTGATCCAGTAACACTCTTATTGTGTTCTTACATATAGAAAAAAAAGAACACATGGTCTAGGCATAGGCCAAGCGAGATGAAGGCATTAAAAATGAAGGCACTGAGAAAAGCCTATCAGAAGTCCAAACTGGACATGATGGCAGGAGATCGATCAATAGTTCTCCTGACCATATGAGACAGGATGCTGGACTAGATGCACCACTGGTCTGATCCAGCAGCACTCTTCTTACATTCTTGTGTTCTTATGGTAACAGATTCATCATGGACAAAAGGAAATAGTTCTTTACCCAACAAGTCATTCAATTGTGGACTTCACACCCATTGGATGTAGTCATGGTCACGAGTGCAGATGGCTCTAGAAGGGGATTAGGTTAGATCCATCAAAGGTCTGCCCATGATGACTAAGGGGAACCTCCCCATCCAGAAGCAGTAAACCTCTGAATACCTGTTGTAGAAGGAAACATTGAGAGGGAGGCTTATCCTCTATGCCCTGTTTGTTGACCCTCAAGGGCAACTGGTTGGCCACTGCTCAAAACAGGCTACTGAATTAGATGGACCACTGGTTGGGTTCCAACACGGTATTTCTTATGGACATGTTCTAACGAAGGGCAGAACACCCAGCGTAAGGAATCCTAGGCAGGTCTTTTCCCACCACAACGTTGTCTCGAGGAACTGCTTTTTACTCCCCCACCCTCCCGGAAGCAAATGGTTGTTGTCAGCAATGTTCCCTCTAAGTTGTGGAGTCTTGTGAGCAAAAATTCTACTTTGTGAGCTGCTGGCATTAAAGTTGTGAGCGAGCAATTTGCCTACTGCATAAATTAGTTTGTTCTGGAGCCCTCCTTCCTGAGCGGAGACCAAAATGTGTGAGCCGGAGGCTAACAAATTGTGAGCTAGCTCACACTAACTCAGCTTAGAGGGAACACTGGGGTTGAATATGACATACGGTTGGGAGGGTGACAAACAAGAGAGAAAACTGGGAAACAGCTGTTCCCGAAATACACCCTGCCCCTTTGAGAGCCCTCTGTATGGTCCAGCATCACACAGGCATGATTTCATTCCCGTACATAGCCTGGTGGCACGGTGCACATGCCATAGACGGGACAGCAGTGCCTCTCACTGTACAAAATGTCTCCCTGTCTCCCGCCTTTGCTCAGCCTGAGCAAATCCTTGCATCACTTTCTCCCATCTGCGTTTCCACCCCAATGAGGAAAATCAGATATAATAAAAATCTGCCATTGAGGGTTTGGAGGCTGAACAAGGTTGCCGTGAAGCCTATTTTCTGTGACCTCGCTCTGTTTTTTTACATTCACCAAAGCAATCAGCTTCTCTTTACCCTGGGTAGATATTTTACGGTTGACATACTTAACCTCTGGACCTCCTCATTCCCACAAAATCAACTTCTCACATTAGAATATGGAATTGCAATAAATATGGGCGCTAATTGGCTTGAAAGAATGCATTAGGAGCGGAGTGCCGGGTCATTAATCGGTGCCTGAGATTTTATTTTTTCCCCTTTCAGAAATGCAAAGTGTACTTGGCTGCTTCTTATAACGGCGCATGAATAATAAATATACGGAGTCTGTGCACTGGCACGGCGCCAAGTGGAGGGGGACCCATCCTGCCCCTCTCCTGACCAACTTTTAATGAATCTGTCAAGCATTTAAAAGCTTCTCCTAAACAATGGAAGTTTTGTTGCTTCAAGATAACGTCTCGGATGTTGACACCGTGTTGATTATGCTGGAATTAGTCCGGCTGAAAGCTCATTTTGAAGATCATTTTCATACCTCTCATGTAAAATCCATGTGTCCTTAAATTTGGGGAAACTTCAGCGGTTATCAGGTTTTCATGAGAAGAAGAAGAAGAAGAAGAAGAAGAAGAAGAAGAAGAAGAAGAAGAAGAAGAAGAAGAAGAAGAAGAAGAAGA
>NW_015167173.1:80427-94724 GCF_001447785.1 Gekko japonicus
GAGGAGGAGGAGGAGGAGGAGGAGGAGGAGGAGATTGGATTTATACCCCACCCTCCATTACCCGAGGGAGTCTCAGAGCACCTTACAATCTACTTTCCCTTCCCCTCCCCACAGCAAACACCCTGTGAGGTAGGTGGGGCTGAGAGAGCTCTTTCAGGAACTGCCCTTGAGAGAACAGCTCTGAGAGAACTGTGACTGACCCAAGGTCACACCAGCAGCTGCATGTGGAGGAGTTGGGAATCAAACTTGGTTCTCCCAGATTAGAGTCTGCACTCCTAACCACTAAACCAAACTGGTAGTGGTGTCATACTTTGGAAGGGCGCTGGGCTGCTTAGAAAACAAGGAGCCTTTATAAGGCGAGACAAAAATGTTCTGAAGTCTGGACTCGGCTCCAAATGGCTCAATAGGCTATCGGCCCTTCTCAATCAATATTGCTTACTGCTAAAATGTTGTCTGATTAATCAAGGAATCCAGTAATGTATAGTTAGGGCTGGGAGGAAAGGCAGCATGGTATAGGCCTCTCTCTTCAGATCTTGGAAGCTAAAAAGGGTCGGTACTTGGAAGGGAGACCAGCAAGGAAGACTCTGCAGAGGAAGGCAAGGATGAACCACCTCTGCTTCTCCCTACTGCTAGGGATGCTGAAACCCCGGTTATCACAGGAGGTCTCCTGGCAATCCCTTTTGTTGCCTGCTGGCACCTTAATTAATTAATTAATTAATTATTTTCATTAAAAGGTAAAGGTTCCCGTGCTCAAAAGCCAGTCGAGTCCGACTCTAGGGTTGCGGTGCTCATCTCCGTTTCAAAGCCGAAGAGCCAGCGCTGTCCGAAGATGTTTCCATGGCCATGTGGCCGGCATGACTAAACACCAAGGTGCACGGAACGCTGTTACCTTCCCACCGAAGCGGTACCTATTTATCTACTTGCAATTTCTTGCTTTCGAACTGCTAGGTTGGCAAGAGCTGGGACCAGGGACAGGAGCTCACTCCGTCAAGCGGCAACTCGGGTCTCGAACTGCTGAACTATTGACCTTCCACAGCCTGCAGTTCAGCGTCTTAACCACTTTAGCCACCACAGCTCCTCTCATGTAAAATCCATGTGTCCTTAAATTTGGGGAAACTTCAGCGGGTATCAGGTTTTTATGAAAAGAAGAAGAAGAAGAAGAAGAAGAAGAAAAAGAAGAAGAAGAAGAAGAAGAATTAATTAATCGATTGTAGCCTACCCTTCCCTGCCTTTCACCTTGGGCACCAGTGGAATGAAATCGGGAGAAGGAACGCACACCAGCCTTGCACTGGTGCACTTACTTCTCATCCCGTTAAAACCAGAAGTGAGCTAGGGGGCACTGTAGCATTTCGCAACAACTCTATGGGAAAACAATAGAGGCGTTGTTGATTTTTGGTGAAATGCTACAGCTTCCCTTGTGTCACTTCCAGTTTCAGCCATGTGTTATATAAGCATACTGGCTCAACAGGGGCACATCAGACCCCGCCCCCAGATCCTCATGGGGTACCAGCTGAAGCCCAGAAGCCCTAGCTTGCTGCCGATCTCACTTTCCTAAACCTTACCCTGGCAAAAGGGCCCAGCCGCGGGCTCAGAGGTTAAGATGCTGAGCTGCAGACCGGAAGATCAGTAGCTCGGCAGTTCAAGACCCTAGCACCGTATAATGGAGTGAGTTCCTGTCTCTGGCCCCAGGTCCTGCCAACCTAGCAGTTCGAAAACAAGAAATTGCAAGTCGATAAATAGGTACCGCTTCGATGGGAAGATAGCAGCATTCCGTGAGCCTCGGCATTTAGTCATGCTGGCCACATGACCACGGATAAGTCTTCAGACAGCGCTGGCTCTTCAGCTTGGAAACGGAGATGAGCACCGCCCCCTAGAGTCGGATTCGACTGGCTTTCGAGCAAGGGAAACCTTTACCTTTACCTTTCAACTTCTCTGAACATGACCTTGGAATGATCCCGGAATGGGTGAGGTTTTGCTCCACGTGGACTTCAAATTATATGAAATTTGAACTTTTTAAAGCTTAATTTTTTAAAAAAACAATTAATTGTTGAATTCTATGCGTTGTTTTATGCGACACAATATTCTATATAGTCTTGTAAGCCCCCCTGAGCCTGCTCTCAGGGAGGGAGGGATATAAATCAAATAAATAAATAAATAAATAAATCCCTGTGTTGAAGGTCCACATTCTAAAAATGATGTCGCTGTCCATCACCACCAAAGGAAGGGATGTGTGACTATCCTTTGCTTTCATTTCTCTTTGTTTTTGCATATGTGTGTTTGTTGTTTTTTATTGTTGTGAAAGGGTTTTTTTTGCCCATTTTCATTGTGGTTGGCGTTGTTAAATTTATACGCCACCTCTCACTGCCAAGCAGTTTCGAGGCGGCTAACATCAGCTAAAATATTAACAGATATCAAATAAAAACATGCTGCAAATAAAACTAAAAGGCAACCCACATAAACAGACCAGACCAATAAAAAGCTAAATGGAAGAACTGTGCTTTGCAGGCCCTGCAGGACTTCGATAAGTCCCGCAGGGCCCACATACCATCTGACAGCTGGTTCCACCAGGATGGGTTTCCTTTGCTCTGTTTATCTCTCTCCCCACCGCTGCCACCATTTTAAAATCACACACCATTTATACTCTCCATGGGTACATAAGCAGGGCAAAAAAAATAATGTTCAAAATTGCAATCATTAAACGGGGAAAATCTCATTGCAAGGAAGCAGGAAATGGCTTACACAAAATAAGGACACACAGGTTCAGTTTGCCCAAGAGAAAAAGGAAACGTTAGCATCAGAGTGGTCATGTGTCAAATTGCAACATTAAGTACTCTCCGGACAGTGGGCTCTCCTGCTTTGCAGGTTTTCAAACAGAGGCTAGATGGCCACTGACAGCAATGCTGATTATGTGATCTTAGGCAGATCATGAGAAGGGAGGGCAGAGAGGGTTGCATCAGCGCTTAGTTCTCCTGGGCCCTTCTTACACACCCAGGGAAATGCTGATCACCACTTTGGGGTCAGGAAGTAATTTTTCTCCAGGCCAGTTTGGTGGGGGATTCTGGAGCTTTTTTTTGTCATCTCCTGGGCATGGAACAGGGTCTGTGTGTGGGGGAGGTACTTGTGAATTTCCTGCATTCTGCCAGGGTTTGGACTCGATGACCCTGGAGGTCCCTTCCAACTCGATGATTCTATGATTCTACCTTTGGATGAGGCCTGCTGAGGTTTGGTGAGATCCCTGGACCATTGTACACTACAAACTCATGTGCCAGGTAGCTTCCGGCACAGGAAGAGGAGTAGTGATGGAATGCCACATATTTGGTGGTTCGTCCTTGCCTTCCTCTGCAGAGTCTTCCTTGGTGGTCTCCCTTCCAAGTACCAACCCTGTTTAGCTTCCAAGATCTGAGGAGAGAGGCCTATACCATGCTGCGCCGCGGTCGCGCCTCCCCTTGCTCCGCTTCTGAGGTTTGGTGAGATCCCTGGACCATTGTACACTACAAACTCATGTGCCAGGTAGCTTCCGGCACAGGAAGAGGAGTAGTGATGGAATGCCACATATTTGGTGGAACTGAACCTCTTCATCTCAAGCTCTGCCCAGACTTTCTGATGGAAACTAAGACCGATTTCACACAAGGGCTGCGCTGCAGTCGCGCCTCCCCTTGCTCCGCTTCTATTGGTCAATTTCCCACTCGAAGCTGCACGACTGCATTTTGACCTGCGGCTTCGCCCGATTTCCCCCGCGGTTTCGTGATCCTGTTTTTTGAGGATCACGAAACCGCGGGGGAAATCGGTTTGGAAGAGGGACTATATGGCAATGCTCCCTCTAAGCTGTGGAGTCTTGTGAGCAAAAATTCTATCTTGTGAGCTACTGGAATTAAAGTCGTGAGCAAGTTATTTGGCTATAAATTGAATAAATTGGCTTCCTCCGGAGCCATCCTTCCTGAGTTAAAACAAAAATCTGTGAGCCGGAGGCTAAAAAACTGTGAGCTAGCTCACACTAACTAAGCTTAGAGGGAACACTGCCCTATGGAGTAGCATGGATGGGAATACATAGTGATTTTTTAAAATTCAGATTATTGGTTTTATGTATTTTTATATTAAGATTTTATTAGGCTTTCATTAAAGCCTATTAAGTGATAAGGCCTCTCTTTTGTCTTTCTGTTTCTTTCTAGCTGATGCTAGCAGAGAAGAAACAACATTCTTTTCCCCGCCTTTCAAGTAGTTTGGATAAAATAGCTATCTCGCTGTCTGGTGTTCCTAACAGGCCTTCGGTGCAGCATTGCTCGTATAGCAGCTTTTTCAATAGATGTATCTGCTTGGGGTATAGAGTTCATGGTTTTAGTTGTTTGGGGTAGAACTCTGCAGTGTCTGGGTCAACAAGGGCTTTAGTTTCATATCAGAAAACAACACCTTTTGTTTGGGTATGAAGAATCCTTGGGTATTTTTAACAAGGGGTGCGATCATACATAGAATAAGCGGCAGCAGATGCACAATTCCCGCATGGAGTAAAGGGGGGCGATCAGACGGAAACATCTGTCCAGCATCCCGGAGTCATCGGTGGGGCATCTCGTTGTGGTGCAGGAGCGTGGTTAAAAGCTACCTGGAAAAGGCCAGTATCATCCGAAAACCGCAGGGCGCAGGGCAGAAGTTTGATTGCGCAAATGCACATCATTTCGGCCCAGGGCAAACAGCCTCACTTTCCGCCCGCATTATCTCGCGTGTTTGACCGCAGCCAAGGTTAGGTTAAATAAACATTTAAGATATCACGTGGTCACACCTTTCCCTGTAACTGACCAATGAATGAATGACTACTCAAATGATGCTCTGTTATTCTGTGACCAATTATGATTTCTGGATGTTATCTTTTTGTCTATGTCATTTTGGGTATAAAACTTCATGTCCTTCCTTATATTGTTCAGAAAGCCGTCAGTTTTGATAGGCTGGTTTGGCCTAACTGTTTTCAGCTGATCTCTGTTAGGTGGAGATCAGTGATAAAAGCGGGAGATCTCCAGGCCCCACCTGGAGGCTGGCAACCCTAGGCCAGAACAACCAGATCATCCAAGCTGTCCAGAGCCACTGCTTTTAAGCCTCTACTACAGACCCATGTTCAGATGAGCACACTAACCATAGTTCGCTCAAGAAACCCGTGGTTTCCTATCACATCTGACTGGTGCCTATGAGCCCAGCTTGAATAAAAAGCAATAAAAGTCAAATCCGATGCATGTTTGCTCACTGAATCCTATGGTATTTACTCCCAACTGCATGTGTATAGTTAGGGTTGCCAGGTCCGGGTTGGGAAATTCCTGGAGATTTGAGGGGTAGAGTCGGGAGGAGAGGGACTGCAGGAGGGTTTAATGGCTTTTGTGCTGCCCCCAGCCAGCGTTAATGTACCTTTAAGAGTAGTTGCACCTGGGAATTGGAGTCCACAGTTAGGGGTCCCAGAAGCTTCCCTCTGACTGGCTCATTAAGAGTAATTTCCTGAGCTCAGAGGCGCAAAGATAGGAGTTTTATCGTTCTTTTCCGTTTCTTTGTCCATCAACCCTTACCGCAAGGAGAGGGGAAGCCCATCTCTTTTCTCACCACGGCCATAGGATTGACCTAGATCAGAAAGATGTAACGCTCTATCCAGCTATCAGTTTGATTGTGAGTAAATGATCTACTGAATGCATGTGAAGTTAAATAAAGACGATTTAAACTCTCTTCAGTGGCTGCGCGTTGACTCACACCTGGAAAGCGTTTGCCTCAGCTGCAAGCTCACGCTAGACAGGACTGCTTTGTTTTACGAATATATTGCCTCTGCGAGGACAGATCTGCACATTTCCCCCCCCCCAATAGCTAGCAATCCAAAACAGTCCAGTGGAGCCTGAGTGGTGGGTGTTGCCTTCTTCTGACACACTTCCGGTGACGTCAGGGGGTGTGGCATGCGCAAATGAGTTATGCAAATGAGTTGTGCTAATGAACCCCTGCACCTCTTTTTCTATGAAGTGACCCCTGACTAGGATCATGTTTCCACAGGGAACATTGGCGGGGTGGCACCCCTGGAGAAAATGGCGGCTTTGAAGGGTGGACTCTACGGCACTGTACCATGCTCTCTCTCCCCTCCCCAAACCCCACCCTCTCCTGGATCCACCCCAAAAGTCTTCCGGTATTTTCCAACCCAGACCTGGCAACCTTATTCTGGCCATCAGGACTGAGGAGGGGGTGTGGTTACATGGGCCAGAGAGAGGATCCCCCAGGCACTTCAAGGGTGCCAGTCAGGCACGTATAGACTGACATCATCTGGCTGGGGTGGGATTGGCTGGCATTGGTGGAAGCCATAGAAGGGGATGGTGTCCCATTGGGGCTGTGGCTGGAAAGGCAGGGAGGCAGATCCATCTCCTTGGGCAGGCCTTAAAAGAGGGGGCCAGGACGGGGCCTGGGCTGAACTTAGGGCTCTTTAGCTTGGAGAAACGATGACTGAGGGGTGACATGATCGAGGTTTACAAGAGTATGCATGGGGTAGAGCAGGCAGAGAAAGAAGTCCTTTTCTCCCCTTTCTCACAATACCAGAACTCGTGGGCACTCCATGAAACTGCTGAGCAGTCAGGTTAGAACGGATGAAAGGAAGTCCTTCTTCACCCAAAGAGTGATTCACACATGGGATTCACTGCCACAGGAGGTGGTGGCAGCTACAAGCACGGGCAGCTTTAAGAAGGAATTGGATAAACATATGGAGCAGAGGTCCATCACTGGTTATTAGCCGCAAGTTATAGATAGGAACTCTCAGTAATGCTCTGTATTCTTGGTGCTTGGGGGGGCAACAGTGGGAGGGCTTCTAGTGTCCTGGCCCCATTGGTGGACCTCCTGATGGCACCTGGTATTTTTGGCCACTGTGTGACAGAGTGGTGGACTGGGTGGACCATTGGCCTGATCCAACATTGGCTACTCTTATTTTCTTAGGGTGGGGCTGTGGTCAGGATGAGATGTGGGCAGTGGGCCAGTGCCTTGGCTTCCTGGACAGAGTGAAGTTAACTCCTTGGTCCAAGGGGAATGAGAGGCAATCTGGCAAAAAACAAACAAACCCACACACACCCCAATACAACATGGTGAGCTCCTACCACTCTCTTGAGCTGTGCTTTCTATGGTTGCCAACCTCCTGGTGGGGCCTGGGGATCTCCCAGAATTGCAATCGATTCTGGACTGCAGATATTAGTTCCCCTGGAGAAAATGGCTGCTGTGGAGAGTGACCTCTATGGCATTATATTCTACAGAGGTCCTTTCCCCTTCCCAAACCCTACTCTCCCCAGGTTCCACCCACAAGTCTCCAGGAATTTCCAACCCCCGAGCGGGTAACCCTACTTATTCCACCTGGCACCTAGGCCATGGACAGACATCCATCCTCCAATCTGTGCCCTCCACATCAAATCAGGATCTAGGACTATTGTATGCAATTGGTTCATTAACCACCATTAATGATGAGTGTGGTTTTTTATAATGTATACATAGAATATCGTGGGTTATCATATTTGATTTTGGTGTTTCTCCCCCCGGTGCCTCCCTCGACACAATGTGTATCAGAATATCAGCCTAGTCTCTTTGGGGCAAAAAACCAAAGACAATTAAGTCAGCATTTGTTTAGGAAGCGGTAGATGTGAATTGTCACCGCTAAAGATGAGCACAGACCGGCTCACCTACTAAAGTTCGTCATGAATTCTGGCCAGTTCGTGGTGTACGAAGCAATGTTCGCGAACTAAAGAACCGCCATGAATTTTGATGCAGTTTGTAGAGGTTTGTGGGGAGCAGAAAGCAGGGGGTTAATGGCTCAAAGTCATTTAAACCCTGCTTTCTGCTCTTCAGGAAAAACAACTGTATGGTTTAAATAACTGGGAGCCATTTAAACCACTGCTTTCTGCTCTCCGCAAAAAGCCATGAGGAGCAGAAAGCAGGGTTCATGAGCCCACATGAACTAGCTCAGTTTACAAACAAACCTCCCAATTGATATAGGTTCAATTCCAGGTTCAGCCATGAACCAAACCACAAAAAATGTAGTTCATGCCCATCCCTAGCTCATCACCAAGGCAAATCCTTGTTTCACAAACTAACCATGGTTGAACTAAACCGGGGCTTTGTGTTATATCTGACCTCCATGTCAACAAATCCCTGATTTTCTTACTTCCTTTTGAAAGCTGCTCCTTGTACCAACTAATGAAACAATCAAAGTCTCTTGCATACCACGAGCACCATATAAAATGAATAAATAGCAGTAATGGAAGTGTCGCCTTATGACTCAAAATGAAAAGTCAAGGGATTGATGGGGTACGTTCAGAAAGAAGTATGTTCTTATTACCTGCACTTGTATTGAGCTCAACGCCGACACCCGATGATGTATAACAATGATTAATAAGCCATATTAACATCATTCTGCTGGGTTCCTTTAAAATTCAGTCTTCGGAAGTTTAAGACTTTCCTCTCTGTGTTTTCCAGACTGCCATGAATAACCACTGACACTTGGTTAAGTAACATGGCCTCCATCTATCTCTAATTCATCTTTACTGGGGTTGTTAAATAAAAAAGTACAGTAATCTAATCATCTCAAAGATCATATTTCAGAGAATACTTGGCGGAACATCTAGATTCAAATCCAGGAGCACTTTAGAGGCTAGCCCAGTCTCATTGGCTCTCAGAAGCTAAGTAGGGTCAGCCCTGGCTAGGATATGGATGGGAGACCTCCAAAGAATGCCAGAGTTGCTACAGAGGGTCAGGAAAGATACCATATGAAGACCGGTGCTACCCATGCTCCATGGGAGAAGTGGAATCGATGCTTCACATGTTCTTTCACTGTTCTATTCATCACGTTTACAGGGATAAGCTTATCGCCCCCCTCTTAGATAGACCAGCACTTGAAATAGATAGCGCTGATCTAATGAGACGTTTGATAGAGGGAAATGAGCAGATCTCCAGACAAGTAGCAAAATTCTGCTTGCAATTGGTAAAATTTCACAATAAGATCAAGTATAACCCTCCTTTCCTTTTGCATGACTCATAAGCAGTTTCGTTTTAAACATCTGATAATTATTTTGATAAAATGGGCTGTTAAACTTTTCTCCTTTTAACATGTGAATGGTTTTAAGGTTATACGTCTATTTGTGGCGCTGAAAGCTAATTTGCTTGTATTTAACAAACCTGTGTTATTCTGATAAATGGTCCTTGACCTCAAATAGACATCATGCATACAGAGGGTCAGGCCATGGCCGATCACCTCTCAAGATCTCTTGCCTTGAAAATTCTATGGGGTCATGATAAGATGGTTACGACTTGACAGTCCCCCCAAAAAGTCACCTTAGGGACCAACAAGATATTTGGAGCATAAGCTTTGGAGAATCAAAGCTCTCTTCCTCAAAAACAAGTTTTGGCTCTCAAAGGTTTATACCCTCAAAATATGGAGAAATATATGAGTCCATGCATGCTTTCCCCAATGTGGCAGATAGTAGATCTTCCCTTGCTTTTTGCTACAGTCCCAGCTCATAAGGACATAAGAAGAGCATTGCTGGATCAGATCAGTGGTCCATCTAGTCCAGCATCCTGTCTCACACAGTGGCCAACCTGTTCCTCTGGAGAGCCAACAACAGGGCAGAGAGGCCGAGGCCTTCATAAGAACATAAGAAGAGCCCTGCTAGGTCAGACCCATGGTCCATCTGGTCCAGCATCCTGTCTCTCACAGTGGCCAACCTGTTCCTCTGGAGGGCCAACAACAGGGCAGAGAGGCCGAGGCCTTCATAAGAACATAAGAAGAGCCCTGCTAGGTCAGACCCATGGTCCATCTGGTCCAGCATCCTGTCTCTCACAGTGGCCAACCTGTTCCTCTGGAGGGCCAACAACAGGGCAGAGAGGCCGAGGCCTTCATAAGAACATAAGAAGAGCCCTGCTAGGTCAGACCCATGGTCCATCTGGTCCAGCATCCTGTCTCTCACAGTGGCCAACCTGTTCCTCTGGAGGGCCAACAACAGGGCAGAGAGGCCGAGGCCTTCATAAGAACATAAGAAGAGCCCTGCTAGGTCAGACCCATGGTCCATCTGGTCCAGCATCCTGTCTCTCACAGTGGCCAACCTGTTCCTCTGGAGGGCCAACAACAGGGCAGAGAGGCCGAGGCCTTCATAAGAACATAAGAAGAGCCCTGCTAGGTCAGACCCATGGTCCATCTGGTCCAGCATCCTGTCTCTCACAGTGGCCAACCTGTTCCTCTGGAGGGCCAACAACAGGGCAGAGAGGCCGAGGCCTTCATAAGAACATAAGAAGAGCCCTGCTAGGTCAGACCCATGGTCCATCTGGTCCAGCATCCTGTCTCTCACAGTGGCCAACCTGTTCCTCTGGAGGGCCAACAACAGGGCAGAGAGGCCGAGGCCTTCATAAGAACATAAGAAGAGCCCTGCTAGGTCAGACCCATGGTCCATCTGGTCCAGCATCCTGTCTCTCACAGTGGCCAACCTGTTCCTCTGGAGGGCCAACAACAGGGCAGAGAGGCCGAGGCCTTCATAAGAACATAAGAAGAGCCCTGCTAGGTCAGACCCATGGTCCATCTGGTCCAGCATCCTGTCTCTCACAGTGGCCAACCTGTTCCTCTGGAGGGCCAACAACAGGGCAGAGAGGCCGAGGCCTTCATAAGAACATAAGAAGAGCCCTGCTAGGTCAGACCCATGGTCCATCTGGTCCAGCATCCTGTCTCTCACAGTGGCCAACCTGTTCCTCTGGAGGGCCAACAACAGGGCAGAGAGGCCGAGGCCTTCATAAGAACATAAGAAGAGCCCTGCTAGGTCAGACCCATGGTCCATCTGGTCCAGCATCCTGTCTCTCACAGAAATTTCTATGCTGCCTTTCTAACAAATCCAGAGTTCCCAAGCAGGCAAATAGTAAAATATTTCAAACATTAAAAAGCATTTCAAATTCATTCATTCATACATACATACATACCAGGTTTGATTCCCCACTCCGCTTGCAGATGCTGGATGACCTTTGGCAAACCATAGTTCTGTCAGAACTGTTCTTGAAACAGCAGTTCTTGAAAGAGCTCTCTCAGCCCCACCTACCTCACAGGGTTTCTGTTGTGGGGAGGGGACGGGAAAGGAGATTATAAGGTGCTCTGAGACTCCGAAGAGTAGGGTATAAATCCAGTCCTCCTCCTCCTCTTCTTCTTCTTCCATACATACATACATACTATGAATTGTATAACCCTTGCTTAAAGAAAGCAAAGGAGAAATTTACAAAAAAAAATCCTAAGGAAAGTAACACCCTCCTAGGTCCATTGAAGACTATGGGGTTAGAGGGGTGCAATTCTTAAGACTAGACACCATAAAAGTCAACACCAGCCTGAGCACGGAATGACTCAAAGAAACAGTACAACGTCACAAAATGTGGAGAGAGTTGGTCCATAGAATGCCAAGTGTCAGACACAACTGAATGGCTAACAACAACAATTCTCTAGACTGGGCCACTAATACACTGCTCTCCTGGAAAACCTTTGCATTGCTACACAAGAATTAAAAGACAAACAAACCATCAGTTGTAATCCCAGTATGGTTCACCTTTTAACATCACCAGAAAATAAGATTCAGAACCTGACAAGTATTATCTCACTATAACAACCTTTTTGTACATGGATGAAAAATGCCAGCTGCTTCAGCATCTCTTAGTAAATGTATTGGGTAAATCTCTGTGGAACTATGAACTGACCTTTTAGAGTTAGGATGATGATGATGACAGTGATGATGATGAATTGTCACAGTCAGATATTTGACTGGTAGATGGTGTTCTGCAATTCGAGGTCTAGCCAAGTTCTTGGGAACTGCAGAGGATTCTTGCTGTCCCAAGCAACACTGTCTTCTGGAGCTGAGCTGGTATTATTTGGTCAATGCCCAGAATGTCCAGGTCTTTTCTTTTAGACTTCTATGTACTGCTCCAAGGAAGGGTACCAATGACAACTGGCATGATGGTAACCTCCTTTTCCCAGAGGTGCTCTAACTTTATTTGTGGGTCTTGGTATTTTGTGGTCTTCTCATGTTCTTTCTTTTCTATTCCATTATTTACTGGGATTGCAATGTCATTTTTTCTACAACTGTGTTATCAGGGGTGTTATGCTCCAGGTGTTTATCTGTTTGCAATCGGAAGTCCCAAAATCTTTGTTTCATCATCATCATCATCATCATCAACAACAACAATAACATTGCCTAAGGAGATTATTATCTAATGAAATCTTGACTGCAGTTCCTGAGTGGCTTTTACCTCTGATTTATTTGTTAAGTATACAAATAAATCTGCAACTGAAATGTGTCAATTTCTGTGTTATTCCAGGATAGTAGACTATCATTTTTAAGAGACATAAAAGCAGAGCTGAAATGAATTGGTTTTAAAAATAACCTCAGTACTCTCCTCTGTGACATCTTGTGGAATATGTTCTCCAAATGTTCTCAGTTGGTGAGAAATGTTCTCAGTTGGTTCCCCCTAAATAAATATTAGATTTGCTTTGGTTCCCCCTAAAACCAATCTGGAAGATGCTCCAGAGAGAAGAATTCCATGGCCTTTCACACACTCAGAAAATTAAGTATATAATTTCATGTTCGGCCTACAGTTCACCAGCTCTGTCTGAGGAGTATGGACAGGAGATAGATTCAGAGATTGGATTAATTTTCAAAACTCAAAGTTCTGTGCAGGAAATTGCACAGTAAATACTTTCTTAGGTCAAAGGATCATCGACTACATTTTGAAGCAGTCAAATCCAGAACGGAAGGCAAAATAAAGGATTCCCAAATACCTACTGGCTTGGCTCACATTCTGCTTGCCGGCCACAAGCACGGAACTGACCTGAGCTAATACTGCTTAATCTATGGGAAGTTATTCCAGTTCCACAAATACGAAAGACTTTGATTGTCACATTATTACCAGATTTAGAGTATGTTTTAATTTTGATTAATACATATTAGCTGGCGGAACTCAAATTCTTACATTTATACATGATGGTTGCTAACCCAACTGTATTATTAGAAAACATGTTAAGAGTTTTAATTAGTTAAGTTTTAGATAGATATACTGAGGTCCCTGCCACACGGGGTGGGGGATGCGCGGGCAAAGTGCGGCTTTTGAAAGCTGCACCAAAATAGGCACGTGGCAGCGGGATCACACAGATCCCGTGTGCCGCCGCACACTTTCTCCCTGGCACGATCAGATGCCGGGGAGACTGGGGACAAAGTGACGAAGCGGAGAGGGAGGCTGCCGAACTGTGCATGTGTGAGCATGCATGGTTTGGCCAGGAGCCTCGGACGCGCCGGCGATCCCACAGCCGCGCTTGCCACAGCCTTTCCGGTAAGTCCACTTCTAGGGGTGGTTCTTTTTTGCAGCGGGTTTTCGGCCTGAAGGGCCGGATCGGGGACGGGTGTGCCCATTTGCTGCGCCCCCGATCCGTCCCTCTCCCGGCCCAAACCCTTACATGTGACTGGGGCCTGAATAGAATATCAATAATATTATTCATGTTAAATAGTTTGTATTGTTTGGGATTCTCTGCATCATTTTTTAAATATTTATTTAATAAAAAAGTTAAAATCAAAAAAGGGTGGGGAAGCATGGAACTGATTTTTCATTAATCAGTTCATCCTCAGTAGTTGAACCCACTGATTATTAACTTGTGTGTGTTATGTGTCATGAAGCTGCTCATGACCTCTGGTGACCCTATGAATTAATGAGAAGCATGGAACTGATTTTTCATTAATCAGTTCATCCTCAGTAGTTGAACCCACTGATTATTAACTTGTGTGTGTTATGTGTCATGAAGCTGCTCATGACCTCTGGTGACCCTATGAATTAATGTCCTCCAAAACATCCTATCATTAACAGCCTTGCTCAGGACTTGTAAACTGAGAGCCATGGCTTCCTTGATTGAACCAAGAGCACATGACGAAGCCCCACCCCCTGCTTCCGGCCGCCCCGCTTCCGGCCCTCATTCAGCCAGGAGGAGGCAGGAGAAGAGGGAGGGTAAGTTGCTTCCTCCCTGCCTCTCCCCACCCCTGCCTGCCTGGGGCCAGGGAGGGCCTTCGCGGGGCTTCCTTGCACTCCCACCGGCCTTGCAGGTCCACCGAACGAAGCCCCACCCCCTGCTTCCGGCCGCCCCGCTTCCGGCCCTCATTCAGCCAGGAGGAGGCAGGAGAAGAGGGAGGGTAAGTTGCTTCCTCCCTGCCTCTCCCCACCCCTGCCTGCCTGGGGCCAGGGAGGGCCTTCGCAGGGCTTCCTTGCACACCCGCCGGCCTTGCAGGTTCACTGCCGGGCCCCTCATGGGG
>NW_015167173.1:98349-102283 GCF_001447785.1 Gekko japonicus
CGAGCTCTGAGAGAAACTGCTCTTTTTCAAGAACAGCTCTTATCAGAACTGTGGCTTGCCCAAGGTCATCCAGCGAGGTGCAAGTGGAGGAGTGGGGAATCAAACCTGGTTCTCCCAGATTAGAGACCACACACTTAACCACTACACCACACTGGCTCTCACTGATAAGGGTGGCCAGGAATGCAAACTGGCTGAGCCAAGCAGAGGAGGTGCAAGGAAGAAAGAAAGAAGCATGTAGAGGAAGAGCTGGAACCTGAGGCAAGATGGCTACCAAACTGGGATAGGTTGGGTGGACCTGACCCAGGGCAGAGGCACAGCCCAGCCCCCTGAGATCTGAAGGGAAGAAATGGGTGGGTGAAGGACACTGTGCTCACGAGGAAGCCTATGTGGATTTTGCGACATCCAATAAAGAGGCAGTTATGGGTCAACCTTGGATCTGGTTAGTCTCTGCTGATTGAAGTCAATTATGATATCCTGCTGCCCCCTGGGGGGCACGACAGTGAAAGGAGAGGTCCTTTTGTTGGGGGAAGAGGTTGAAAGGTTCATGAAAGATAGATATATTTGTGTGTGTTTGTGTGCTGTCAAGTTGCAGCCAACTTATGGTGACCCCAGCGGGTATTCAAGGAAAGAGATGTTCAGAGGTGGTTTGCCATTGCCTGCCCCTGCATAGTGACTCTAGTATTCCTTGGAGGTCTCCCATCCAAATACCAACCAGGACTAACCCTGCTTGGCTTCTGAGATCTGGCTCGCCTGGGCCATCCAGATCAGGGTATGTGTGGCCCCGGTCACACGGGCCAGATAACATGGGGGGAGGCGTGGCTCTTTGTGCCGGCACAATTATACCCGCCAGAATATGATCAGAGAGCCAGTTTGGTGTAGTGGTTAAGTGTGCGGACTCTATTCTGGGAAAACCGGGTTTGATTCCCCACTCGTCCACTTGCACCTGCTGATGTGACCTTGGGCCAGTCACAAGCTCTGGCACAGCTGTCCTTGATAAAGAGCAGTTTCTGTCAGAGTTCTCTCAGCCCCACCCACCTCACAGGGTGCCTGTTGTGGGGAGGGGAAGGGAAAGGAGTTTGTAAGCCACTCTGGGACTCCAAGTGAAGGGTGGGATATAAATCCAATCTCCTCCTCAGATACAATGGTGGGACACCACAGTTTCGTCCATCAGCGCGTGCGTATCAAGGAGGACAGCCGGGGGGAAAGCCGCGCGCTGGCGCGATCACATGGAACAATTCCATTGGCAACCTGTGGCAAACCTTTTGCTAGTACATTTGTTGAGATACTTTTTAACTGCACAGCTTCGGCGGCACGCCACGGGTTGTCAAAGGAGGGGACACCAGAGGTTGTGGTGTGATCATGCCCTGAAAATTTGTCCAGCATTCGTGACTCTCCCGCAGCAAATTCGGCGTGTGAACGGGGCCTGTGTATAATATTATTAAATTCCTGTTTATTCTCCCCTTTCTTTTTTGTGTGTTTCTGCTGTTAAATGGGAACTACTGCTGGGATGGACATTCCCCCCCCCCCCCCCCTGCTCCCCGGCAATTATTTTGGAATGAGGATGTTTAGCTTCTGGTTTCTGATCTTTACAAATAAGTGGTGTATCAGCTTTTTTGTCTTCACTTGGAGCTTTATGTGTCAATGACTGGAATGTTAATGCAATAATTTACACTCACATTATCTTTATGGCTGTATCTTATAATAGCTTAATGGTGTGGAAAGGCATTATAGATGGACAGATGCGGCCTGCCTTTGAAAATGAGAAGGGGAAAGCAGTGAATTCTTGGTTGAAAGAATACTAGAAGTAGCTCAGTCAGGATGAATGTCTGATCCCCAAATCTCACTCCCCCCCCATTTAGCCTTATTGTCTTGCCATCTGCAGGCAAACCCACATCCTTGGCCCCAATCTCCTGCCCTTGATGATTTGAAGAGTGGGAGAAAAATGGGGAAATAGTATTAATGGTGATACTCATGGAATTTGCCATAAAGACCATAGAGATTGGAGGAATTCCTAGAGTGCCATATAAAATGTGATGCCATATCCTTTGAAATCCCACCCTTCTCAGTTACTGACCTCCATATATCCTAGCATTGCTGGTGTATGGATGGCAAACCCCCCAATTCAGGGGAATGTACGGGGCTGACCTGGTGCAAAGAACAGCCTTGGGAACTTCTTCAGGAGACCGGGGCCATCTGTGGTGGAACTCCTCAATGCAGTGCCTGCCCAGAGCAAGGCTGGGCAAGTGTCCCGAGTGCCAGTAGTGACAGGGATGCTGGGGAAGCCAGCTGCCTCCCTGAAAGGCAGCAAAGAAGCGGACCTCAGGGAGTATTATGCCATCGAGTGGCCATTTTCTCCAGGGGAACTGTCATCTGTAGATGACCTGAAATTTGAAGAAGAAGAAGAGGAGGAGGAGGAGGAGGAGGAGGAGGAGGGGGGGGGGATTGGATTTATACCCCACCCTTCACTCAGACTCTCAGAGCGGCTTACAAACTCCTTTCCCTTCCCCTCCCCACAACAGACACCCTGTGAGGCAGGTGGGGCTGAGAGAGTTCTTTGGAGAACTGTCCTTCCAAGGACAGATCTGACAGAACTTTGGCTTCCCAAGGCCATCCAGCCAGGTGCAAGTGGAGGAGTGGGGAATCAAACCCGGTTCTCCCAGATTAGAGTCCACACTCTTAACCACTACACCAAGCTGGCTCTCACAGTGATCTCTAGTGTCACCATCTCTGGCTTGGAAAGTCCATGAAGATGTGGGGGTGACGCCTGAGGAGAGGGGAGTTTGGGGAAGGGAGAGAGCTTTAATGCCATGAAGTCTCCCTCTGAAGCTCCTCCGGGAGAACTGATCTTTGTGGCTCAGAGCTCAGTTGTAGTTCTGGGAGAACTCCATCCCACACTTGGAGTCTGGGATCCCCAGGCCCCATAAGAATATAAGAGACGCCAATGTTGGATCAGGCCAAAGGCCCATCCAGTCCAACACTCTGTATCACACAGTGGCCAGAAATACCAGTGCCATCAGGAGGTCCACCAGTGGGGCCAGGACATTAGAAGCTCTCCCACTTTTGACCCCCCCCAAAGCACCAAGATGACAGAGCATCACTTGCCCCAGAGCCCCTATCTATACCTTGTGGCTAATAGCCACTGATGGACCTCTGCTCCATATGCTTATCTAATTCCCTCTTGTAGCCACCACCACTTCCTGTGGCAGTGAATTCCATGTGTTAATCCCTCTTTGGGTGAAGAAGTACTTCCTTTTATCCATTCTAACCCGATCACTCAGCAATTTCATGGAGTGCCCACGAGTTCAATTTCATTGAGTGCCCCACCTGAATCATAGAATCATAGAGTTGGAAGGGACCTCCGGGGTCATCTAGTCCGGGGATGGCAACACTAGAAACCACTATACTCTTTTCCACCTGTGAATGCAGAACAACAATTGATTTTGCCACCAATTTATGTGCTGGAAAAACAATGTTGTGTGTGTGTGTTTAGGTACAGCCTTGCGCTCCTAATCCCAAGAAGACAGCTTCTCTCTTCTCATACACAAAACCTCCTAAAATAACACACGTCCTTAAGAATCTCGAAAATAAACAGCTTTGTTCAGCTGCTGTTTAAGAGGATGAATGGCAAAGCGTGCTTTATATGCACTGCGACGGGCTTTTACGCGACTATTAGTGGTCGTATTGGGGCTTTATCGTCCACCGAAGCGGAGTTTAGCGTGTGTATTAATTATTTGTAGTCGAATGCAAGGAGAACATGAGTATGCAGGGGGCTAATTTGGAAAGCTGGCTGGATAAATATTGGGCTTTGGAAAAACAGCTGGGCGCGTCGGCTGCGTAGCGGAGTTCATTATTCATTTATTTCTTCCTCACTTCGGGGCACCTTGGGATCGGAGGCCTCCAAGTAGGAGATGCTGTTTGGAAAGAGGCAGAATAG
>NW_015167174.1:0-2617 GCF_001447785.1 Gekko japonicus
CTTGAAATATGTTGGAAGGCACAGTTCTTCATGCACCCATCCAAAAAAAAATGTAGTATGCTGCTTAAAACCTGACCACATGAAAGCTTCTTCCTGATAGAACTTTTGGATGAAATAAAGCGATAATCTCTGCCCAAACACCATTTTATTGGAAAAGGATGGTTTGTGTTTTCCTTAGAGCAACAGTAGGTGCCAGTTAGAAAGAGCACACTGATTTGGGCAGCTCTTCTGTATATGTCGGATCTAGGTTTATAAGGGGTGGCAAAAAACCCCCCCCCCACCTCTTATAGATTTCAGCAATGATGGAATCACATGATTCCACATTGCGGTCATTATTGTTAGTTTAACATACTGGAATTCAGTTTTATAACTAGCACCTTAGCAGGGATGAGATGGCTCTGGCCCACAGGCCATAAAAACTTCTGTCATGCGAGTAACCTTGATGATGTGCAAAGTGGTTGGTGCATAGATGCTTGATCTCTGGCTGTTCTGTTCTGCCACAGCATCATCTTTGTCCTGTACTGAGTTACAGATCCCATCCAAATCCTATCTCATAAAATCCAAAGAAAAGACAAGCACCTGGTTTTAATCCGTACATTGTGTGCCTTGTGAACTGCTAGATTTGGTGCACCTTTGGTGATCAAGAGCCCCTGTTAAGTACCCACATTAGATGTGCGGCTGCTCAGCTTTTGTTTCTATGTGCTTCTGCCTGTGTGATGTGTGGCATTTTCTTTTCCAAGGGTTTTTTATTCCTGGCTTCCCAAAGCTGCAGAGGTTCCAGGCTCACCATGAGAAAATCTTAGGCAAAGTTTTCCCAAAGCTGAAAAAGCACATGGTAATCTTTTTCTGTTACTAATAATATATGGTTAATGTTCACTCTGACTTTAGAGTGATGGGAATGTCTTGCTTTGCTCACAGACTCATTTGCTAACAGGCACTTTGACTATACACCACTTCCTTTTTAATCTCCCACTGCTTCAGTCAGTGGCAGAGATCTCGTTCAGATGAAGAATTTACTTAGGAATCATAGCTGAAGACAGGGATCATTTCCTGCGGGAGCGCACAACTTTATTTTGCTCCAGGGCGAACAACTATTCCTCCCCCCCTCCCCCGCATTATCTAGCCCGTGTGACCGGGGCCGCCTTCTTCTTCTATGTATTCACCTAGAGTAGTAAGATTGCATAAATTAAATTGCCAAGTTGATTTAGGGGAAGGTTATGTTATCCACTGGAGTCTGGACTGAAATTATTTGATTTTTAATACTGAAGTAGCAAACAATGGACACCATGTATTATCTGTTTTTGCTTAGATACATGAGAAATGTGTACATATGGTTTTGAAAATATATCTAGATTTGATAAAGGAAATTTGGTTCCTACACTGTATGCATTTTGGCTTCAGTGGAAATGTACTAGTATAACATCTGATTTGTTATTCAATATCGTAAACAGACTCCATTTACTTTAACCCTGCGACTATGGGATATCTACATCCTGGAAGGAGAGCGGGTCCTAACAGCCATGGCCTACACCATCCTCAAGTTGCATAAAAGTAAGATTTTCCCCCCAAAAAACAATTTATTAGGATATAATAAAAAAGAAATGTTCAAACATATATCAAAACGTATACAATTATATATCCTTCCCTTCTCCCCCCCCCCCCCCTTCTCGGCTTCCCACAGTGCTCCAACCTCCTGCCCAATTCTTAAATTTTCTTCATATCTCCTCATCTCTTTATTCACATCCACAGGTAACTTAATCTTCAACTGTTAGTCTTATACAATTATCTATTTTCTACTGTCCTTTAATTTTCAATAATTCTCAAAGCAAAGTAAATTTTCCTTTGCATCCCAATATTTCTCCAAATAGTCTTTAAAGTCTATCCAGTCTGCAAAAAATTCTTCTGCTTCCAAATTGTTAAGTTTCCTTGTCATTTTGTCCATTTCAGCCATAAAAAGTAATTTTTTAATACATTCCCCTATTTCGGGAACCTTATCTTGTTTCCAACATTGAGCGTACGTCATTCTGGGAGTCGTGATCATATACCACATCCTTTTTGCCATATTGACTTCTTCCATTTTCAGTCCCAACAGTAGTATTTCTGGTTCTTTCTTAAACTTACCTTTCACAATTTTTTTCCATTTCTGCATGTATCTCAGCCCAAAACATTTCAGCCTTTTCACATGTCCACCACATATGATAAAACGAGCCCTCTGCATTTTTACACTTCCAACATTTGTTTTGACATATTACTATTCATATTTGCAGTCTTTTTTGGCGTCATATACCATCTATACATCATCTTATAGCAATTTTCTTTTAAATTATTACAAGTTGATAAGATATTTGACTTAACTGTTGGCTATCTATGTTGCTAAGAGCTTCCTCTGGGAATGGATATTTAGGGTGAGAGCAGACCTGTCTTAAAAGGCAAACGCCTGCCTGAGTTTTGGCTCTGTGGTCCTTTAATCAGATGGTCTCAGAGGGTAGCCGTGTTGGTCTGCAGTGGAACAGCCCGGTTCGAGTCCAGCAGCACCTTAAGAGACCAACCAGATTTTCGGGGTAGGAGCTTTCAAGAGCCTGATCTCCCTACTGGACTCAAATCTAGCTATTTTCCC
>NW_015167174.1:2966-22245 GCF_001447785.1 Gekko japonicus
CTGTGGTCCTTTAATCAGATGGTCTCAGAGGGTAGCCGTGTTGGTCTGCAGTGGAACAGCCCGGTTCGAGTCCAGCAGCACCTTAGAGACCAACTAGATTTGGGGAGGGGGGGGGGATAAGCGTTCAAGAGTCATGGCACCCTTTGTCGGATACGAATAGGAATGGAGATTCCCGAGTCCTTATATCCCAATCTAAAGGTGAGAGGTGTGTTGCAAATAAGGAGTCAAGATGCAGATGATGTCTTTTTTACTGAAATACTAAGATGCATTCTCTATGACTAAGGATGCTTGCATTTGTTTGAACTAGTAATACTAGTAGTTAATCTCAATTTCTTGAAAAAACTAAACAATAGGGGGAAACACCAAGAAGTTGATGTATAAATGTTATATGATCCTTGCTAACTCTGTATTTTAGTTTAGAAGATCCCCTACCTTTATTCCCTGTAGTGTGTAGAGACTAAAAGCAATAAAAAATGTTTTTTTTAAAAAGTGTAAGGCAGCTATGCAAAATGAAAGCGGGATTAGAGCAGATGGGAAAGGCCAAGGGGCAGAAAACTGGCCCCTGTCGTGAGATAAGAATCCTGTGTCCCTGTTCAGCCTTGAGGGTTGCATTGTTCTGAATTTGTGAATGAACTCAGATTCAGCAATCTCACATTGTAATCTCCCTTTGTAGAACAGCACTTTTCTGGACTTTATATTGCATTTATTTGTTTGCACAATTTGAATCAAAGTCCTTTTTTTAACTTCCAAGATTTCTTGCTTAACTGAGTCTAGCATGTACAGAGGCTTTGCTTTATAACCAATGACATCTTAGGGTTGGCTGTGCGTTCTCGATCTGTGGGTATCACTTTTGGATTTCCTTGCAGATTCTCTCTGTCTGCTACGCAAGGCATAAGATGGTGTTATCCATATCTCTGTAATGAGCAAAACTGTCTTTGGAAACAGTGAACTATGAATTTGACTGGAATTCACTTGTGTCCAGACAGTCAGCAAAGGTCGCCAGATGGTCTCCACTAAATGCTGTGTTTGAGGGGGTTGGGCGGGAGAACACTACCTTACACTTTGCAATCATATAACTTCCAGAGTTTAATAGCAAATTTGTTTTGGTAAACTAAGAATGTCCTCCTTAAAACTTAAGCAAGGCACACCATGCGATAATTGGGTTTTAAATAGCAGCTTTGATAGAATTTGTTTCTTACGACATTGGGAGTCAGAGAGAGGGTTGGAGGTGATCAATTTATTGGACACTTTTTGTGCTGTGGTCACAGGTCACATGCAGTGTCTCTGTACTGTAACAATGCATGTGCATATACACTCCAGCTTTCATCTGAATTTACCCCCGAAGACCAAGTGAAAAATAACGAATTTAAGAACATAAGAACATAAGAGATGCCAATGTTGGATCAGGCCAAAGGCCCATCCAGTCCAACACTCTGTATCACACAGTGGCCAGAAATACCAGTGCCATCAGGAGGTCCACCAGTGGGGCCAGGACATTAGAAGCCATCCCACTGTTGACCCCCCAAAGCACCAAGATGACAGAGCATCACTTGCCCCAGAGTCCCTATCTATACCTTGTGGCTAATAGCCACTGATGGACCTCTGCTCCATATGCTTATCTAATTCCCTTTTGAAGCCGTCCATGCTTGTAGCCACCACCACTTCCTGTGGCAGTGAATTCCAAGTGTTAATCACTCTTTGGGTGAAGAAGGACGTCCTAGGTCACATGCAGTGTCTCTGTACTGTAACAATGCATGTGCATATACACTCCAGCTTTCATCTGAATTTACCCCCGAAGACCAAGTAAAAAATAACAAATTTGTGAAATGTCAGCATGAATGTTCATATGTGAATGATCATTGTGGACTCATAGGTATGGAATTTGATTCCTGTGTGTTTACTTGGCCAAACTGTGAGGCGTTGAGCTCCTGCGGGCTGCATCAGGGCAGGTTCTGCTTTTAACAGTTTATAATGTGAAGCTTTACTCCCCCTAGAGGTGTAACGCACCCTCTGAGCAGTCCTGCAAATGACCGCAGTCAGTGCACCATACAGACATTGCTTTATTTATATCAGAGATTTCAATTAGTGTCCATGCCACAGTGGTTTAAGCATTCACCACTGTGCCTTCTTGCCGCGGTGGATGTCAGGAGATTAATCTGAAACGGTATTACAGGTCCCCAGAAAAAGACACAGAAAGAGGAGAGCACAAGTGACCCTTACTTGATGCAAATGCACAGTCCTCTGCGGGGACCAGTGCTGGCTGGTTGTTAGCAATATCCTTCAGTAGAGATACTGATGTCTTATTGTGCTGAATTTTCTGCTGCCTGCTAGAGCCCTTGTTGAAAATGTCCCTGGAAGATCTGCGGGAATTCCTGCAAGAGAAAACTGCTGCCTCCTTGCAGTTTGAAGATGATGCAGTAATTGAGGAACTGCAAGCATCTATGGCTGAACTACGTAAAATGAAATTTGATCTTCCACCCCCAGGTAAGTAGTGGCATAGCTGCCCGTGCAGCTTGTTCTTTTAACGGCGTGCAGTGAAGCTTCGCTTTAACTCCTCCTCTGTATGAATGAGCCTGCTTCCCAAACTTAACTCAAGACAAAATAGCCAAGTATAAGGAAAAATCCAATACCCGCAAAATGAGGCATACTACAGGTCAGTAGTTACTGGAGAAAAAACTTTAACTTCTGTACATGCCTGTTAGCCATCCTGAACTGCAGGCTATGGAAGGTCAGTAGTTCAGCAGTTCGAGACCCGGGTGCCGCATGATGGAGTGAGCTCCCATCTCTAGTTCCAGCTCCTGCCAACCTAGCAGTTCGAAAGCAAGAAATTGCAAGTAGATAAATAGGGACCACTTCGGTGGGAAGGTAACAGAGTTCCGTGCGCCTTGGTGTTTAGTCATGCTGGCCACATGACCACGGAAACGTCTTCGGACCGCGCTGGCTCTTCGGCTTTGAAACGGAGATGAGCACTGCAACCCTAGAGTTGGACTCGACTGGCTTTCGAGCAAGGGAACCTTTACCTTTACTATGTCTGTCCTACATCCCTTGCAAAAAAAACCCCATACTATAGCTTGCTTCAGCCCTTGTTGTAAAGAAAGGATACAGAAGCATTTGAAACGTATTGACTGTGCACCACCAAACACTTGTGCATCATCAGAGCAGTTTGTGATATCACGGTATCTGGGTGGCACATAAATATTTGGGCGCATCTGGATTTCTGAAAAGGCACCCCCAGGACTATAGTTCTGTGAGGATCCTTGGGGTCCCTGACATGGGATGCTTGCTGCAACTTCAATCATACAGTTTCTAGGCTCCTTGGGGGAAGCCATGTCAGTTTACATTTTTACTACAAATATAAAGCATTCTCAAACAAGACATGTAGAAGCCCTACTGATAATAGTCACATACGTGTGTGAATGCTAATGCATGGGAGAAACCAGAATAGAGACTTTTAAGCTCAAACATGTGTTCTAACCAATGTGGGTAAAAAGTACAAGTACCTCTTTCCTGTGTGCATTTGAGAAAAAAGTGTGTCTAAATATAGAAACAAAGAGATTAGAGATTATTGTTAGGGATTCGTGTAGACTTTAGTTTGATTCCCCCCCCCCCATATCTGTCAGAAGAGGAGAATTCTTGTTTCTCCTCCTGAAATCAATTGGCAGACACGCTGCTTTAGAGGCTCATCTTGCCTAGACACTCCTTAAATTGTACTAAGCAGAGTTTGGGTCCCATCCAGTTGCCCATCCTGATTACACTGGGCTTGAAAATAAGAGGCTAATGCATTTGTATGTGCGCTTTCTCATTACAGCAAAATCTGAAGAATTTCCCAAGAAACCGCTGGGACTGGAGTTCTCTCTCAATCTAGTCTCAGTAAAGCCCAGTGTTGGAGGTAAAGGCCAGAAGAAGGCTGCCAATGATCTTGACCATGAAAAAGATGCTGTCATACGACTTTCTCCAGATAGAAGTCCTCCTAACCTGACCGAAACGTTCAATAATTCAAACTTGGCAATACATAAGAGAGCCTTGATTCCACAGCCCAGCGGACCATTGCTGCAAGTCGAACTAACTGACGTATACCACAATCCGTTCCAGAATAACCAACCCATCCCTAACTCTGATATGGAGGGAAAACGGCAAGAAAACAGGGTGCAATTGCTAAAGGAGGATGCCAAGAAAATCCCATCTGAAGGTTTCCCAGCAACACTGGACGAGATTCAGGTTATTGTCGAAAGTCAAGATCTGGCTACCGCACATAAGGAGAAAGATTCACTGGACAGCCGCAACATAGAAGAGAGATGCAGCACACAGGAAAATAACCCCTCTCTTTCTGCAGATGATAAGGGCCATGTTACTCCGCAGGTGCTAGAACAAGCAGTGATTGACGTCACGTCAACGGAGAACTGTCCGCGCGACCCTGACACGCGGAGTGAGGCCACGGAATCAGACCTGTCTGTCACCTCCAACAGTATAACAGCATTCGTGGAGCGAGATTCACCAAGTCAAGTGCCGTCGCTCCCCTCTCTTGAAGGGCAAAGTACCTTAGAATCGCCACTGACTGTGCAAAATGCAGCTGTTCTTCAAGATGGGAGCGCCACCTGCTTCTCTGAGGATTTCTTACCTGAAGAGGCCGTGGTGCTTCCAGATCACCCATGCCAGCCTACAAGCACAGACTCCTCTCCGCTCGGGCATAGCCTGTCCACAGTGTGTGACGTGCCAAAAAGCTCAATCGTGCCACGTGCCATCAGAGCATTTGCCCCTCTCCCTCTCCCGTTCCAAGACGGAAAGCGACGCCCTTCTAACGTGTCTCAGTACGATAATTTGTCTGAAGACGGAGAAGAGGAATCTCCTGTTCGGGTGCCCTGTTCTGAGGAACTGGCTGTTTTGTTATCACAAACGGAGCTCTGCGACCCGGTGTTAAAGTGCAGAGTGCACAAATCGGCATCTGCTGGAGAGCTGGGATACCCGCAGAGACAAACGGGGGGGCAGGCCGACTCGGAACAGCAGCCAGGAGGACTTGAGCGACCCCTTTCGTTCAACATACTGCCTCGTCAGAAGAGGCCCTCTAGTGGGGGCAGCATGCCAATCTTATCCGAGCTGGACTCTGGTGGATTGTTAGTGTCAGAAGATTTCTGTGCCCGGCCGACGTCATCCCCGGAATTACAGGAGCAGTACAGTCCCTTCAAGATAGTAAAAAGTAGCACCCCTCTTCACTTGGCTCATGCGACGGAGCAGGACTTCTGCAACAAAAAACAAATGGCTCTGCCTTTGCTAGAGTCCAGCCACCTCGATGCAGCTGGTGGGGAGACCCCTATTCCTCCAGCTGGAGAAGCTGAAGGTGGGACTGCTGGAGATTCTCTCCAGAAATCACTGAATGCTTTGAGTGACTCACTTGCTCCTCAATGGCCAAAGCCAAAATTGCCACTCAAGATTGTCAAAACCCATTCCGATAACAATTTCCATCTGAGCTGCCTCCCGACGGTGCAGATGTCTAAATCAGTGACCTTCTAGTAGAACTGAGAGAAGGGAGGGGGGTGGGGGTGGAATTACAGTGCTCTTTTCATGAGAGATCATGAGTCTTTTGGAATGAAAAAGTGCCGCCAAATGTAAGATGAGGGAGGCAATTGTGTCGCCAGTCAAGTTGAGTTCAAGAATTCGAGACAGGGCTCCGATACAGGCCAGTCTTCAATTGACAATGCCTGTAGATAATTATTTAAAAACTCGGTTTCTCCCCCTCCAGTCTCTTCTCAGTGTTTTTGAATCTGCCTTTCCTATCTCCTCTCTCATAACTGGATGGAAGTCTAACAGATTTAACATGTCAGAACATTCAGACTGTTTCCATCCAATCCGTTATAGCTTAAAAAGTAAATATCAACGTTGGAATAGTCAAAAAAACAGAAGGAATCGTTTGAGAAAACAGATGATGACTCATTTGCACATTTTGGCCAGTAGCACATTTTTCTGTAGCAATAGTTTTTTTTTTCCCCTTTGCAGCCAATGTAGTCCTGTAAATGAGGCTGTGGATTATTTACGTTGGGGCCACAAGCTCTCACTTAGCATCTATGCAATATCCAGCACACATTGCTAATGTGTGTTTCCATATGGCTCGCGTTTCTTATCCCTCCCCTCCTCTAATGAAACCAGACATTAAAATATACCTGCTCTAAGTTCTCAGGCTCCCTCACCCGTTTTCGATGATGAGGGGTATCAAAGACAAGTGACAAACCCATGCAAAGGAATGTTTTTTCCCCCCCCACCGTCAGTGGGAC
This sequence comes from Gekko japonicus, assembly GCF_001447785.1. NCBI lineage: Eukaryota > Metazoa > Chordata > Lepidosauria > Squamata > Gekkonidae > Gekko > Gekko japonicus. Next base: position 9,233 of record NW_015167174.1, read on the forward strand.
TCTGTAATATGTTACATAGGAAGCAAGGGCGGTTTCTGAGGGAAGCCACAGTAGAAGTATAGATTGTCTGCCTTTCATAAGCAGGTTTATGCCCATGTGCTAAATTCCCAGTGGTACGTTTGCTGTTGCTGATGCACTTGGAGTATATGCCTCCATAGAAAGGGGTAGCAATAGCAGATAGAAAAGTTGTGGTTGCCTGTGTGTTGTCTGTCCTTTCTTGTGTAGGTTCAAGGAAGTGGACTGTCTTTTCATCCAGCCAGTGACTTAAAAAGACACATCTGGGACACAAAAACTGCCCTGGCTGGTATTCTGCTGTAGCTGGTAAGCCCTAAAAGCATTACAGGATCAACGATATTACATCGTCACCATGCCCCGTCCAGCCCTGTAGAAAGTTTGTTGGGGATAATGGAAAAGAGGTAGCCCAATCTTTTGCACACTTATTCAGAAGGGAGCCCAGCTAAGTTCAGCGAGACTTACTCCCAACTCAACAGGCCTAGGATTGCGGCTTTGCGCTTGGATCCAGCAGAAAAGCTTGCAGAAGGAGCTGGCAGAGTGGATCTTTCCCCACCTTCCTCTTTCCCCAAACAGCCTGCTGTTTGTCCCAGACTACCTCTAGGGTGAGAGGGCCACCTGAATAAATGCACTACAGTAAAGGGTGCTGCAGCAACAGGGGCGAATCAGATAAAACTGCCACCACCACCTCCTCCTTCCTCTAGCGGTTTTCCTGAGAGGAACAGGGAAGAAGCAACAGTTTTACTGGACTCTCCGTTGTCACTGCAGTGCTTTGTGCTGTGGTACGTTTTGTTGACAGGGCTTTCCAAGACGCACACACCCGGGACTTTGAGAACAGATCATAGGCTGCCCTGGGGAAGGAGGAAGTGTGGAAAGATTTGCTCTGCAAACTGCTTTTGTGAACTTTTCCACCAGAGCCAGCCCTTAGCCTTTCTAGAGTCTTGATACCACTCCGTTATGGACTCAAGTCTGCTCTTGACAAAATGCACAGGGGCAAAGACTAAAATCCAAGCTTTGGAAGCTCGCCTTTTCTGTGCTTCATAAATGGGTTACGGAAACCTTGGCTTTAAAAAGGATATTAACCAAGGTGGTTCAGGAACAAATGTATCGCTACTGAGGTTTCCCAGCATTGAATCGATGCCGTGAAAAATGCAGCACTGTCGGCCCGTCAGTATTTACATCCTCATTTTGGGTGGGTTACCCAGTTCCTCTTCTGTCATCAAAAAAGGCGATGCCTCCCTTAAATAGCTGGGTAGTTTCCAAGTACAGGAATACTTAACACGTGGCTACACAGAAGCAGTTCCGCGAAATGGAATGGTTTTCAGTTTTTTAATGTTTTTGTCCAGAAGTGAGTGTGAGTTACAGAAATGCCGTCTGCAGCAGGCAATTGGAGTTCCCTTTCAGCATCCACAAGGGCAGGCAGATGCAAGCACGCCATTGGGAGGCAGGAACTGCTGTTCCTCACGCCAGCTTCATCTGTGGCCTTTAGGAAGTTGCATAACTGGTCCAGCTTTTCCTCTTGGTGGAAAGGGGGATAACACTGCTGAATCCTTGTCTGTTGTAAGGAGCAGGGTTTTTCTAGCCGTGTACTTGGAAGAGGACAAAGGAAAAATTGCTGCTAAATTATCGTGCTCAAGGGGGTGCGGCTTGTGCTTGAGTGTGTTAATTTTTCAGCTGTGGTTCATTGGTTAGGAAATTGTGTGTACGCGTGGGTGCGTGCAGATAATCTTTCCAGGATAGTATTTCAGAGGTGAAGAACCAGGGGCCTTCATTTTCAGTCATGTGCTCAGCGGCTTCTACAGCACAAGGAGAAGTGCTGGGAAAATACTTTAATTCAGCTGACATTTCCCTTAAAGTGCACAAAAACTCCTGCTCGCTTTAGTGGGAGTGAAGCTTAATGGTGGCAAGGAAAGGTCCGGTCTAGTCAATCACATTTTTTTCCCTACTAGCTTGACCCTTCCAAGTTCCTGTATTTTTGTGAGATCAGAGACTCCACGCTGTTAAGATAATCATGTAATTTGTTGTTGTTCTTTAAAGGTGCTCGGCCAGAAACTCTTTACAGCCGTCAAATGTATATCTAAGAAAGCACCTACAGGCCTTGAACTTATAAGGTGCCTTTTCGTACTCAAAGGATAGTTGTGAGGGTATGCCCTGAGTAACTAGCAGGTGAATCATGGACAGGAGAGGGATTCTGAGCCTCTGATAAGCTTTGCGACGTGGCACAATGCAGCTTCGCCGCTTCAATGAAGAATACCAGTGACAGAAAGGGTGCGTTCAGACAGCGTGGCCGAGCGGTTTAAACTACTCCGGTTCCAACTGGACTAATTTGATCCGGGGACAAGTGCGGTCACACGTACCTGTCTCACCACGCAGCACATCACTCCTGGGCGTCCACACTGTCCACAAACTTCAGGCGCACAGCAGCGGTTTTTTAAAATCATTGAGATCCTCGCACGTGCGCAGAAACCCTATCCCGAAAAGCATGCCCTGAAGCAAAGATTTCCCTTTAAACTTGAACACGAAACTGGCCTCTGTGAGGTCCCGGACTCGTCTAAAGCCTTAAACTAGGCACCGTCCCCGTCCCCCCTCCGTTTTATTAACGTCGGGGCGAAGCTTCACCCAAGCGCATATCGCCAAGGCTAAAAATAAAATGGAGGATGAAAAGCGGAAGCCTCGGGCTTCCAGCGGAAGTGGCTCTACACCGGCGGAGGCACAATCACATGGCAGGAAATTGTGGCTACAACCGGAGCACCAGGAAAACACAACTCGGGGACCTGGTAGCAGAACACTCCGGTTTAAAGGGGGTTTGCAACAGTTGGCAACGGCTAGGGATGGGAGGCAGATGTTTCTAACTGGCCCCTCTGAACGCACCCAGAAAGAGCAGCAGCAGAGTTCCACCTGGATTTCAGCTACCAGACAACATGGTGAGCTAGACCTGCTTAAAGCTCCAGTCAATCCTTCTATTGTATGTATTTCTTTTAGATTCATCCCCTTGTATACAAATCCAGGACATCTATGGCTTGATTCCTACTGTTTGGGGGGTGGGGGGGAGATCTTAGTATGTTGCCAAGATAGAGAGAGCTGCACCTAGAACACTGGTACTATCAAACCACCTGGTGATTTTCTGGAGCAAGGTACGCTTCAGAAAAAGATAGGTATGACTTCCCTGGCAATAAGACTTCCAGAACTGACTAGCAGTGATTATTATTAGTATTACCTATTTTTTTGCCAGTACCTACAAAGTCAGCAGTCAGAAATTAACCTCTGTATTGGACAATGACATCTGTTCTATAAAGTGTCAGTGAAGCTGCGAGATTTTTCACGTGACGTCTACAGTTTAGGAAGCCATTGCATCCCTGATCCATGTATATAGGTTGCACACTGTGTAATGTACTGTGAGAGGACATTTGGACATGGACAGTTGTGCAGGTGCTAGTTAAACCAGAATGAAATAGACAATAACGTTTTTTTTAGATGTGTTCAAAGTATTCCGTTTTCCCAGCCAGACTCTGAGGTTATGCTTCTGTTCTGCACACCCTTCTGTGTTCAGTGTGGCATTTTCTAGTGAAAGCTTGATGGAAGCAAATCCATATACTAACAGCTGTGGATGCCTTGACTGTGCTTTCCATCTGTTGTTCTCTGAGTCATAGTAAGGCCGTCTCTTTTTTGTCTGGGGACCTTATTACCGAGCCCACGTAAACACAAAGCTTTCCCTCCTCTACCAGTGCTGCCACCATCCACACCTGTTGAGCGGAACAACTTGAGGTTGTGACTGTAAACAGAAGGGCTGGAATGAGGATATAGTTCCTTCCTTCACCTTATCCAGGAGATCCCCTAGACTCTGGGACATCCCACTGCGGTGGTGTTGGAGCTGTTTCAAAATTAGGGATAGTCATAATAATTGGGGACAGAAAAGGGCCTGATTTGGCCCTCATGCCTGAAGTTCTCCAGCACTGGGGTGGTTTAGCATTGCATATTAGTAGAGAAAATTGTGTTCTGAGCAGAAATATACTGGTGCAAGAGAGCTCTAAAGCAGGCCAGAGTACTAAAGTATTCATGGGGGTGGTTTGGAGAATGAAGAGAGACAGCGAATAGGATGCAAGAGGAATTGACACCGTGCAACTGATATGGAAAAGGTGAGGTAGCAATGTTTCAACAGGAATGGTACAAAAAAAAGTATTTTCAAGTTCTTCCTTCTGGAGGTTCCCTTGTCAGGAGTGAGAAGAGTAGCAATTTTTGTTTAGTATTCTGGCAGTATTCTAGAACATTCTTTGTTCTAAAGAGCACTCTTTAGTGATGTCTGATTTAGACTTTCATAAAGTTAGTATCTTCTATGGTTGAAGAGCAATGCATTTACACATCTCCAGAGCAGAATTTGTTGCCATTGTTTCCAGTTCATGTTTCCTGTCTTTTGGTATATGACCACTGGTACCGTAAGGGGAGATGGGGAGACTACATCATCTGCTCTGGAATGATTTGACCGCTTGATAGGGGGGCTGTAGTTTTCAAAGCGAAGAAAAGTGTTTTATTTTCAGCCCATGCACGTGAAGACTTCACTCAGCAAACCATGTGAGGCTCCCAAAACATTCCTGTGTAGGGGAGACAGTGCCAGTATACATGTCAACTCAGGAAAGACTCCCCCTACCCAGTCCCCAAATGGTATGTGTTTTGCTTGGATGTGTTTAGTTTTTAAAGTCCAGTGTTAACTAAGTGTTGGATCCGATCCAACCCTTTGAGCATCAACAGGGCAGCCGAGTGACAGGAATTCAGTATGGGGGTTCTGGAACCCCTGCAGTTCGATGCGTCGGTCCTCTTGTTGCCGTGCACTTTGATAGCTCTGCTGCCATTGTACTTTTTAAAAAAAGATATGCCATTCTTGTTTACATCTTGGAGCGCTTCCTGTGTTATATTATTATTGCTTTCATACATTTTATGTACATGCTTGGGGGTGGGCAAGAGACGAGATGGGGGAAACGTTTGCTTTTTTTCTATTCTGATCCAAAAGGGTTGTACATATTATTCAAATGCTGTGTTTTACATAGTTGTAATAATAACAACAGTTAAACTTTAGCACAAGCCGCTGCAATTTGTTTCTGTGGTCGATGCATCAGGGTGGTGCAGTCGCCTTCACAGTGTCACAGTACACCCCGAGGCTGTTCTGATAACTTCCACAAGAGGTCATTATGGAGGGTGGACCTAGAAGTGAGACCTCCTGCTGGTTTTGTGGATTATAAGACGTGATCTACTGCACCCATGGGCTGCTGAGGCAGTCGATGTGGACGAGCCAAAGGCACAGGAAGGCATCGTGATTCCCATCCATCACCAGCAGAGACTCACCAGACGCCATGTTGTTCCTTAATTTCCTTTTCACCCACCCATTTCTGCCCTTCAACCCTCAGGGGGCTGAGCTGTGTCTCTTCCTTTTTTTAAATTTAAATTTATTTATACAAGGTAAAATACATTATAAATTTAAATTTATACAAGGTAAAATACATTACAATACAGCAGAGTGCATAAAAAAAAAGGGAATACACCAAGTACTTAAAAAGGGGTGAATACCAGGGCTATTTTTGGGCAGGAACGCACAGGAACGGAGTTCCGGCTGGCTCCCGAGTTGGCCACGCCCAGCAGGAACCTCATTAGCATAATAGGCCACACCCAACGGCAGAAACTCATTAGGATTGGCTACATTAGGGGTGTGTGGCCTAACATGCAAAGGAGTCCCCCTGCTACAAAAAAGCCGAGTTTGGACAACAAACAGGGTAAACAGAATAAGAAGCAAAAGGTGGGTGTGGGTGGACGACCACACTTCTGGTAACATGGGGGTGTGGCCCAATATGCTAATGATCTGTGTTGTCATGGGTGTGGCCTAATATGCTAATGAGTTCCTGCTGTTGGGTATGGCCTATTTGGCATATTATGCTAATAGTTGCCTGCTGGGCTTTTTCTACAAAAAAAGCCCTGCTGAATACTGTCTTCCTTAGCAATCCTAAACCTAACACAGGCGCAACTATGGAAAATCATGATAAAATAATAAGAGAAGAGACTGGATTTATACCCTGCCCTTCACTACCCAAGGGAGTCTCAGAGCGGCTTACAAACTCATTTCCCTCCCCCTCCCCACAACAGACACCCTGTGAGGTAGGTGGGGCTGAGAGAGCTCTGATAGAAACGGCTCTTTTTCAAGAACAGCTCTTATCAGAGCTACAGCTTGCCCAAGGTCATCCAGCCAGGTGCAAGTGGAGGAGTGGGGAATCAAACCCGATTCTCCCAGATTAGAGTCCGCGTACTTAACCACCACACCAAATAAGCCACCAAAACCGCCTAAACCTTAATTGGAAAAGTGAACAGATACTTGCACAATGACGTGCGGAGTTCAGCCATAGGTTAGGAACTTATATTTAAGATCTTTTATGTTTTCCCAATCAAATTTATCTAGATTCATTTTCTCAAGTATTGGATACCATTTGTCCAGGGGATTCAGTCGGTGACTTTCAACTTGTTCCGAGTTTTCCCAGAGGGAGATTTTTTTCTTGCAGGAAAAAAAATCCCATACTTTATGCCACCACTGTTGCATTGAAGAAAGAGTATTTGCTTTCCATTTACTCGCTATCGAAGTCTTGGCTGCCACTATCAGGATATTAATCAGCTCTTTGCTTCTTTCGGCTGGACCATCTGCTGGACCATCTGAAGGAGAACCAGCGATGGATCTGAAGTTACGTTAAGTCCAGTTAAGGAGTGGATGGTGAATATAACTGGTTTCCAGAATTGGGCCACGTAGGGACACTCCCACCAGTTGTGGTAGTTGGGGCAGTTCCACCAGGCCTGCCCCACAAGGGGGCAACAGTCAAATCTCTGCCTCTCACTCTGACAAGCATCCCCCCCGCTAAACTGAGGAGGGTCACAGTGCCCAGCAGAACTGTTTTCTTAATTGCTGTGTTGGGACTCGGTGAGGAACCTGAGCTGCTAGAGTGTTAGGTGACCAAGGGCTGAGGGAGGGAATTCAATGTTCCCTCTAAGCTGAGGAGTCTTGTGAGCAAAAATTCTACTTTGTGAGCTACTGGCATTAAAGTTGTGAGCGAACGATTTGGCTGCTGCATAAATTAGTTTGCTCTGGAGCCCTCCTTCCTGAGCAAAGACAAAAATGTGTGAGCCGGAGGCTAAAAAACTGTGGGCTAGCTCACACTAACTCAGCTTAGAGGGAACCCTGGAAAGGGATCCTTAGGATTTCATTCTCAGGATCAGCAGTATCAGGTTTATGGCTTACGGTGGCTGAGGGCCTTCCCTCCCTGATGACCAGGAGATGGTAGCTTTTTGCTTCCGTGTTGCAGTTTGAGACATTACGGACTGAAGGAGCAAGGGTAAGTTTTGTACAAATGCTTCAGGTTTTTAAATTAACAGCCTCCTATCAACAGTTTTTGGAAATTCATTGCTGCATTTATCTTAGTTGCCTGTGCAAGAAACAAAGCTCATCCAATTGAAGCATCTGTCATCTTTGCTGGCACCATTAGGTGATGCAGAAAGCTGGCTATTTTTTAAAAAAAATGCATGCATCGTCTTGAGAGCTATCTTTTTGACCCAACACTCAAACTACATCCTTTATTTGATAAACTCACTGACTTAACAGTCTGAAGACTCATAATCAGACACAGTGGGATGATTATTAGCAGCATCTAAAACATTTGCACTGTTGAAAACAGTCTCTATACAACTTTTCATAGCAGAATCTTTGAGGTACAGAGAAAACAAAGTTTCAGCCGGCTGAAAAGAGTTTGTGTATAATCTTGCAAACTGAAATTGCCATAGTATGGCTTCCATGCTTCCCTGGTGGAAGTAGCATTCTTCTTCTTCACTTTGAGCTTAACAATCTTCCCCCTGGTCTAGAGCCACAGGATTTCATAGTTATTTGTTACTGTGAATTTCTACAGTACAGAGCACTGGAAGGACAGATTTAAACGACTGCTTGACAGTAGCCACGGTCACACGGGCCGGAGACCGCGGGGGGAGGCGTGGCTATTTGCAGAGCAGCCACAGTTTAATGCGCCTGAACGCGATCCCATGCGTCGGTGGCATGCCACGGTTCCTTCCCTCCGCGCCTGCGCGTCGAGGGGCCGAAGGGAAAAGCGGCGCGCCAGCACGATCATACCAAGAGAGTCCAGAGGCAGCCCGTGGCAAACCGGAACTGCTTGACAGTGGCCCCGGTCACATGGGCCGGAGAACGCGGGGGGAGGTGTGGCTATTTACAGCGCCACAATTTAATGCACCAGAACGCGATCCCATGCATTGGTGGCATGCCACGGTGCCTTCGCTCCGCGCCTGCGTGTCAACGAGGGGCCGAAGGGAAAAGTGGCTCGCCGGCACGATCACACCGAGGGAGTCCAGAGGCAGCCCGTTGCAAACCGGTTGCTACTACCTCCGACCGGGTATTTTTTTATTGCGCATTTTCGGCGGTATGCCATGGGTGCGCTCCACTTGCCAGATGCTGTGGTGTGATCACGCCCGGAAACTCCTCCGTTCAATCGTGGCTCTCCCGTGGAAAATTCGCCGTGTGAACGGAGCCTAAATTTGACATGCTACAGAGATAAAGAACAGCAGTGCACCCCCTACTCATGTTTTTTTATTCAAAAGAAAAGGTGAGTGCTTAAAAATATAACACTTTTAGAATACTTCCTCTATTTACTACTGGATTACTACATCCGAATCAAAACATGGAATACATTTCTGTTGTGGCAACCTTGAGTACTGTATTCAAGTCTGTGTGTCGGCTTCCTTAGAGGCTTACATGGCCGGTAGTGGCCTTGTGCTGTTACACCCGGCACTAGCCTTTTTACAGTACCCTCTCTGGCACCTGGAAATGTCCAGAAGTATCACAGTGACATGCTTGGTTGCCACTTTGCCTGCTGTCTCCAAGGCAGGCAGGCAGGCAGGCTTCTGTGGGTTAGTTTTCACCCAAGCTGCCAGATCTCACCGTCTCTCAGACCACACAAGTGCCCCTGGTAGGGTGACTGTGTGGTACCCATCCCTGCCACACACCACTTCTCTCGATTAGCATGCTGTGTGATTAAAGCAGCCAGAAGAGGGCACTCCGCTCACACTAGTTGTTGTTCAGTCGCACAGTCGACTCCGACTCCTCGCGACCCCATGGACCAGCTCCCGCCAGGCCTTCCGGTCTTCCACCGTCTTCTGAAGTTTGCTCAATTTCATGTTCGTTGCATCTATGACCCTGTCCAACCATCTCACCCTTTGCCGTCCCCGTCTTCTTTGACCTTCAGTCTTTCCCAGCATCAGGGTCTTCCCGAGTGAGGGCTCCCTTCTCATTGGGTGGCCAAAGTATTTGAGCTTCAGTTTCATTATCTGGCCTTCCAGGGAACAGTCAGTTTCCCCCTCCAGTGTTACTATTGATCATACTCTGCAGCTGGGATATACAAACAAAGGGCAGCTGGACCGAAGTACCCACCCGCATTGAAAACCTGCTGTGGGACCCCCGTCTCAGAGGTCTGGCACTTGTGAGCAGTTTTTACAACTGCTGTGGGTATTAAATGGGGGCACAGAGACCACCACCGACTAATTCTTATCTTAAAACCTGAGCATTTCTCCTCCAGAGGCTCTTTGCATCCTGGGTGCCGAGGGAACCAACTCTCTCCCCCACCCCATCCCTTCGTTAAGCCCTTCGTAATGCTCCTTGCCTGTCGGGCTCATCAATTACCAAGCCATTGCTCAATAATTAATGCTAAGTGAGGCCCGAAGTGGACTCCGGACAAAGAGCTCCGCTTAGGCCTATTTTTAGTTTCTGTGCCTCGGCTGTAACAGGGGAAGCAATTGTGTTCTCGGACTAAGGGTAGGAATACATTCCCCCCACCCACCCTCTCATCTGATTTGAAAACATCATAGTATCCTCAAGTGGCTTGCTCCAAACCTCCAGGAAAGTACACACAGGATTAGGGATAAAAAGAGGACGGAAAGTTCATGGTTGGGAGGGACTCACTTTCCCTTTCCCACGCAAGCCTGGTGCTGTGCTACTGGATGCAGACATTAGCCGCTATAGCACATTTGGCTTTTAAAGAGAGTTTCTCGGTCTTAGGATTGAATCTGCAATCCTCAGTTGCTTTCCTTAGCACACAGTTTGTGACCCTCCTGTAGCACTTTGTTTTAATTCCTGGCTGCAGCACAGAGGTTAAGGTGCTGAGCTGCAGACCACGGAAACGTCTTCGGACAGCGCGGGCTCTTCGGCTTGGAAACGGAGATGAGCACCGCCCCCTGGAGTCAAATTCAACTGGCTTTCAAGCAAGAGAAACCTTTACCTTTTTAAGCTCCTGAACCAACTTCTGTCTCCTTACGTCTTCTCTCCTGGGCTTCCTTTCATTCACAACAGTAAGACCGGCTACTCTGGATAGAAGGGAATTAAAGGCAGAGCCCGTTTGCTGATTCATGCAGGGGTCAGTCTTGATAGAAAGGAAGAATAAGAACTCCTCAACTTGGCTCTACTTCCGTCTGTTGCCTGAACAGACACCCACGTGACATTCTCTTCTTGCACCCACGACTGAGGATGGGTATGTGGGAAGGGGTGGGTTGTCCCCCGGTACCTATAGCAGCGTCAGCTTGAGGGCCAAAAATGGGTTCATCTCACCAAACAGGTAGGCGCCCGTCCCCCGTAGCATTCACCTGTAACCATCCTATGCCGTTTTTCATTTGTTAGACCACCTTGCAGCAAGTCATTCTGACCAGGTAACTGAAGAACATTAGTACCGTTCTATACAGAGTAGGTAAGCTACTTACGAAGCTGTGCCACATTTCTTTCCTATTGAGCGCTTAACTGCTCAACATTAAACAACCAGGATATCTCCTACCACCTTAGAGGTTGTTGATGTGCTGAAGGAGGATCAGAGACACAGCTGAGACCCACCACCCAGTCAGGTCCACTGGAGTATATAGACATCCGTGCGCATATCCTTTAGCTTGTACTTGCAAGCAGGGGTCATTTTGTAGAAAGGGTCCACTGGAGTATATAGACATCCGTGCTCATATCCTTTAGCTTGTACTTCCAAGCCAGGCTCGTTCCCACGCATGGCAGAACTGCTGCCTCTACGGTATCAGTACAGGGATGAAAGAGGCCACTGTTTTTTCAGGAGTACCTTTCCAGTACCCCAAGTGTGCTGCCACAAGCAGTTTGAGAGAGTCCTGCAGAGGATTTAACTTGCATAAAGGCGGTGTGGTTTGGCAACCCTGGAGGATGAATGTCATATGGGTATAACCAGGGGTCATTTCCTGCAGGAGCGCACAGGAGCAGAGCTCCAGCAGTAAAGAGCCCAGGGGGTGGGCACATGCAACAAGCCCCAACCCCTGCTCCCAGCAGCCCTCAGTCAGAGCAAGAAGCAGCCAGGTAAGTTGCAGAGCTCCCCCCCCCCGCCCAAAACAGTCCAGTGGCACCTTTAAGACCAAGTTTTATTCAGATACAAGCTCTCCCTCCTCTGCGAGGACAGATCTGCATGTTTGCCCCCCCCCCAATAGCTAGCAATCCAAAACAGTCCAGTGGCACCTTTAAGACCAAGTTTTATTCAGGTACAAGCTCTCCCTCCTCTGCGAGCACAGATCTGCACATTGTCCCCCCCCCCCAACAGCTAGCAATCCAAAACAGTCCAGTGGAGCCTGAGCAGTGAGTGTTGCCTTCTGACACACTTCCGGTAATGTCAGGGGGTGTGGCACATGCAAATGAGTTATGCTAATGAGCTCCTGCACCTCTTTCTACAAAATGACCCCTGGTATATAACCGCCATTTTCCAGCATGGCACAGGCAGGCTTACCAGCCGCCTCCTCCTGTTCCCAGGCAGCAGCTATTAACATCTTCCAGCCATGAGCCTTTCAAGGCACCGGCGTTGAGACTGCGTCGTATCCAGCCCTTTACCATCTGACCCAGAATGTTTGCCTTCACCATCAGATGCAGCACAGAGGGGCCATTTGGCTAAAATTCTTCAAGCCAGGGAAATGCAGCACGCGAGCAAGGAACGTCACAAATGCACACCTTTGGGAACAAAACATTTTAATGACACTTAAGGCTGGGGTTGGATTCTCTTTTTGCACCCCCCACCAGTGGAGCAACGCCCCCTTCCCCCCCCCGGATAATTTCTTACATCATACCTGTTATCTAATTATTGGACTGGTTTAACTCAGGCCTCGCTGAGCTCCTGGTTATGCTATCTTACCGGGGGGTGGGGGGAACATTTAATTACAGCAAGTATAATTGGCATGATCGTGATCACAGTAATACAGAGGAGCTGCCACCCGAAGAACCATCTGAGCTGTGCATGCAGTAGCGTAGGCACAGCGGCTGCAAAGGGAAGGGTGGAGGGTCGGAGCCAGGAACCAGAAGACAGTCCCTCCGGTGCCCTGTTTTCGCTCCCAGGCAGCACACAAGTTTTGCACAAGCACATTGACAGAATCAGCCCTGGCGCAGGCAACAAGCATTAAAAACTCTGCTCAGGAAAGGCCAAGCTTTACAATAAAACAGGAAAGCCGACGAGTGACAGTTTCTTACCCACGACAGACCCCCCCCTTCCTTCTCCCCCTCCCCCACCCATAAGACACAATGGTTTTGGGGGGGAGAGACAGCACAGTCCTCCCCACACTCCCAAAAAGGTTCAATGAGAGGTTGGTTCCTCCACGCCCCCCCCCCCAGGCAATTACAAAAATAAGAAGTTGGGCTCAGCGGAACATCATAAAGTATTAGAATGAATCTTCCTTTTTGTCCTCCGTCAGTGTTGTTGTATCGTCATTTATGTATTTACACATAACACGGGTCTGCCCAGCACCACAAAAGGGGGGGCAGGAGAGACACACACAAAGAAATGCCATCCAGCCCCCCACCCCACCCCGGCCTCCTGAGGACACAATCCAGCCCTGCAGGGACCTCCCACCAGAGAGGATGGCTTCTCTTTGCAAGGGTGGGGTGGGGGTCAAGAACGGACTGTTAGTCCTCTCCCGTGATTACAGAAGGGAGTGGCGGG
>NW_015167174.1:22410-34059 GCF_001447785.1 Gekko japonicus
CGTTGATTGAGAAAGGGGATGGGGGGGGGGGGAATGGACAAAGATCTGGGATCAGAGATCTGAGATTCGCGTGGAAACTGTTTTATAAAGAGGTATCTTGGTGTGTCCCCCTCACGGCCACAGATGACGGTTGAGAGCACTTGGGGAGCATACAGTTCTCCCCTCCAGTAGAGGATGGCCAGGTGGAGCGTCTTGGCGGAACCTTCCAAAAAAAGGCCCAATGTTCTGCAGATGACAACGAGCCCCTCCTCCTGAGAGACAAAGGCACCAGTCTCCGGCTGCAGTCCGGGAGCCATTCAGACCAGAAGAGACCAGGTTTCCTCAACTTTCTAAACAGGCTTCTTTGTCAGCCGGTCGTTGCCACCCTTCCGCTATTAGTGCCCAACAGGTGGAAGGAAGAACTCCTGTCCCTGCTCTGCATGGCGCTTCTCTCCCCTCCGCTGATGCCTGCTGCTCCGGAAGGCAGCAAAACCTGCTGGAATACGGACAGCTGCAGAGACCAGTGTCGAGACCACTGTAGAATAATTTACTTTGATTCAATCTGTGGACTTTGTACAAGTTGCCAGACGGGAAGGGGGAGGGGAGGTGAGGGGAGGTTTGTGTTTGTTTTTGAAACGTTGCAGGCCTTGGTGAAGTGTTGAGACAGTCTGTGAGCTCTTAGGACCTGAAGACACCACTGGTCACCTGTCCCCTTCTCTTGGATCCATTTGGTTTTTCTTTGACATCACCTCCGTTTTCACACTACGCACACGGCCAAAACCCCCTCCAAAGTCACGTTCCGGTCAGCTGAGGAAAGAGAAAGCAAGGAATCAGACAAGGTGTCACTTGAAAACCACTCCGTTCAGGATTTGGAGTACCGAACTCGTTTGGAACCAACGAAGTAGAAGTCTTTTTTACTTTTCACTTCATTTCCCACTTTCTTTGTTTCCACTGCCTTTTAAAAAAAGCAAACAGCTTACTTGTGTGAACAGTCAATATTAGTCAAGGATGCCAACTTCTTACCAAATGCATATTTAAGACCCAGTTCACAAAGGCACATAAGAACATGAGAGAAGCCAATGTTGGATCAGGCCAGTGGCCCATCCAGTCCAACACTCTGTCACACAGTGGCCAGAAATACCAGGTGCCATCAGGAGGTCCAGCAGTGGGGCCAGGACACTAGAAGCCCTCCCACCATTGACCCCCCCCCCAAGCACCAAGAATACAGAGCATCACTTGCCCCAGACCAAGAGTTCCTAAGAACATAAGAGAAGCCAATGTTGGATCAGGCCAGTGGCCCATCCAGTCCAACACTATGTGTCACACAGTGGCCAGAAATACCAGGTGCCATCAGGAGGTCCAGCAGTGGGACCAGGACACTCCCACCGTTGACCCCCCCCCCAAGCACCAAGAATACAGAGCATCACTTGCCCCGGAGTTCCTATCTATATCTTGTGGCTAATAGCCACCGATGGACCTCTGCTCCATATGTTTATCTAATTCCCTCTTGAAGCCGTCCATGCTTGCAGCCGCCACCACCTCCTGTGGCAGGGAATTCCATGTGTTAATCACTCTTTGGGTGAAGAAGGACTTCCTTTTATGCACCACTTGATATTTTGCCAACCAATGATATGCCGGTGAATGTATGACCTGCCTCTACCGAACAGCACTGCATTTATTGTGGCAGCCTGATGGATCTATCTGTACTGGCCGGCCTTACCCCATCCAAGTCACTGTTTGATGCTGCTAGTGGTGAATGAGGACTTCAGCTGTGGGAAGCTGCCCTGAGCCATTACACAACAGCATCCGGGTGCAGAAAACATTTTAAGCCTTCCTCAGTTCCCATGCCCCTTAAGCCATGCCCATCTAATCTCCAAAACCAAGAAGCAACTTAGTAAAACAAAAGCAAAAACAATCCCCTTAAAGGCAGATACCATCTCTAGCACCTGCTTTAAAATAAGCTGAAGGGAGAAGATTCGAGTCTAACTGTAGATCTTCTGTAAGTCTCTAGACACAATTACTTTCGCCAGGTTTCATTCTTTGGAGGAAAAACAGCTGCGGTTCTATCTGGAAGCGTCATGGTGACGCTATGAAGCTTCAAGTTTACAAACTGGCTAGCTCAGTGCTTTGATTTTTATGCTACAAACCATACAGCCTTTGGACGTGCTTCCAGGCCTGGGAATACAATGGAGGCAAATTGTTACAGCGATGCCACAGTGCCTGTGTTTGGACAGAATATGCAAATGCAATCGGTGATGCATTCCAGCATGTGCTTCAGGAGCTGCTGCATCGGCACTGCAGCATGAGCTTTGGAAAAAATCACTCTCAAAGGGGTGGCCGAACACGCCTGCTCTGTATGCTGCCACTCCACCTTTTCCACTCATCCCGATTTCCCACGTGGGCCCTACGGCTGCTCTGCCCCCCTCTGCTCCTGTGTTGAGAATGGCTCTGCTTCTCCCTCCGGTAGCTGGGAGGAAACTGCTGGTCGTTTGAGGCTACCAGCAGGAAACAAGGGCCTGATCCCAGTACAATTGCAGCACTGCATTGTGTATGGCGGTAGAGAGAGGAGCGCACATAGTGCTCAAAGGAGTACCATACCCGAAGTGGCTACAGAAACCCAAGAACTTCATATCTACTTTGATCGACATTGTCCAGAACAGGACATTGTGAAGATGGATGTCCGTGCAGCTTGGTGCTCTCTTAGAAGGAAAACAAATACAAGCCTGGCCAGGGTTCATTTTCTGCAGGAGTGCACAGGAGCGGAGCTCTGGCAGTAAAGAGCCCAGGGTAGTGGGCATATGCAACAGGCCCCACCCCCTGCTCCCAGCAGCCCTCAGTCAGAGCAAGAAGCAACCAGGTAAGTTGCAGAGCTCCCCCCGGCCCCCGGTCCAAAACAGTCCAGTGGTACCTTTAAGACCAAGTTTTATTCAGGTACAAGCTCTCCCTCCTCTACCAGGACAGATCTGCACGTCCCCCCCCCCCCAATAGCTAGCAATCCAAAACAGTCCAGTGGAGCGGTGGGTGTTGCCTTCTGACACACTTCTGCTGATGTCAGGGGGTGTGGCATATGCAAATAAGTTATGCTAATGAGCTCCTGCACCTATTTTTCCACGAAATGACCCCTGGTGGTAGCGAGAGGAGTGCACATATTGCTCAAAGGAGTACCACACCTGAAGTGGCTACAAGTAAGTAGAGTGACCCAAGGACTTCATATGTACTTTGATCCACATTGTCCAGAACAGGACATTGTAAAGATGGATGTCTGTGCAGGTTGGTGCTCTCTTAGGGGGAAACCAAATACAAGCCTTGCTACTGTACTGGCTGTACTGCCACCATATGGGAACCAATATAGATTTCAGCTAGTATGCTGTTACTATGTTAAAACTCTACTATTCTGAAGTATACATTTGTGGGATGGGCACGGGGCAATTCCAGCATACGGGCATTCTTCCCCAAAATCAGATAATGAGGCTACCGCTAGGATAAAGAGAAGCCCCAGACAGGATGAGTCAACTGCAGCTTTCCTAGGGATGTTCCAGCACAAAATATGACAGGCAATTTGAATATGGGAACAGGCAAGGCATGTACATTACCGGGTACAGAGGTACTGTGAACTGACAGTAACAAAAACAGGTGAGACCTGTGGCATCCAGGCACAGGGACAGAAAACTGCCGTTCCTTCTATACAAAAAAAAAAAAAAACCGGGTAGAAAACCAGTTGATTCTATACAAAAAAAAAATACAAAAAAAATACCGTGTAGAGAACCAGTTGTTCTTAATGAATGGCCCCAACACTTCACCACTCTCAGTCTCTAAAACATACCATTCACTCTTCCTGCTGGATTTCCAGTGCTGTCTAGAATGAGGTAAAGGTAAAGGTTCCCTTGCTCGAAAGCCAGTCGAATCCGACTCTAGGGTTGCGGTGCTCATCTCCGTTTCAAAGCCGAAGAGCCAGCGCTGTCCGAAGACTTCTCCGTGGTCATGTGGCCGGCATGACTAAACACCAAGGCACACGGAACGCCGTTACCTTCCCACCTAAGCGGTACCTATTTATCTACTTGCAATTTCTTGCTTTCGAACTGCTAGGTTGGCAGGAGCTGGGGCCAGAGACGGGAGCTCACTCCGTCATGCGGCACACTCGGGTCTCAAACTGCTGAACTACCGACCTTGCACAGCCTGCAGTTCAGCGTCTTAACCACTTGAGCCACCGCAGCTCCTGTCTAGAATGAAGCTGGGTCCCATTTCTGTTGCAAGTGATTAAGGGAAAACTAGATCCCGTTTCCTCCTCCAGAAGACGGAGTTGGGACCACACCTAGAAACATACTGCTGAGTTATGCTCTCCCTACAGGGTAGCTTTCTAGTAAGGGGGAAAGTTCAGGAGGGCAGGGGCTCAACGCTGAACACATAAATGTGGATAAGTGCACGGGATGCAACAATGGAAAAACACTTGGCAAACTCCAGGCCGCCTCCTCCTCCTCCCCGTAGCCTTTGGCAGTTGCATCCTGCTCAGGGCAGGCAATTTAAGCAGCGCTTGGGAGTCATCAGAGTGCTTTCTGTAGAGAAAGAACAGGAAATGACCCCCTAAAAAAAACTCATATCCCCAGCCAGAGGAAACACTCCCAGACATCTGGATTATCTACACATTTGGAAACCTCCCGTAATAACAATAGCGGCCCTAGGTGCAGCTCAAGAATTACACCCACTGGGAGATCCCAACCAACTTATTCGACAGCCTCTGTTGTAACTTCTGGGCGGAGTGGAGTTTAGTGCAATTTTTTTAAAAATAGAACGTATACATACACATACACAGTCTCTCCCTCTCTCTCTCCCCCCCCGCGGTTTCCTTTTGAGGAGTCCTACTTTACAAATGAGCTCAGCTGCCGGCCTCTCCCAGACAGAGTTCTCTGGATCTAAGGAGAATAAGGATTCTGCCCTACATAATGGATTCTGCCCTACCTGTGGGCCTCAATACTTGCACATATAATCCCGGGGCCCTCCTCTCTCTCTAATCAGATCAGCAATTCACCCATGGGGAGCATTCCTCAGATAACCCCTTAAAAAGGTAAAGGTTCCCTTGCTCGAAAGCCAGTCAAATCCGACTCTAGGGTTGCGGTGCTCATCTCCGTTTCCAAGCCAAAGAGCCAGCGCTGTCCGAAGATGTTTCCGTGGTCATGTGGCCGGCATGACTAAACACCAAGGCGCACGGAACGCCTTACACTGGGGCAAATTTAACTTCAATAGCCTTCTCCCTCTCTGGCCTAATTGACCTCTTATTCCCATTCTATTCTTGTGTCGGAAAATGTGTGAGGGGGCGGTTGGAATCAAGTCATGGGGTATTTAAAATAATCAGGCTGGGTAGGCTCAGGTTGTGTGACCCAAAATCAGCAACTTTCCCCTGCTTAGCTTTATTCTTGGTCTTGGTGCTCTGAGTGAGGGTGTCTAGGCACGTGGATAAATAAAATGGCGGCTGACACTCCTGTTATATACAGTGAATTTAGCTCCATGGGATTTTAGATAAGGCCTACGAGGGAGAATTCTCATTACTGTCTCCCACCTTACCCTCTGAGGAAAAGTGCCAACCCTCGTCATTGGAAGGGCTGACCAAGTGTGATTTCTAAGGTATATCTGTTGATTTCCCCCACAAAATTCAGAAACGTGTAACGGGAGATCCCACATCCATACAATATATCTCTCAGTTACAAGGTAAGGAAAAGGTAAAGGTTCCCTTGATCAAAAGCCAGTCGAGTCCGACTCTATGGTTGCGGTGCTCATCTCCGTTTCAAAGCCAAAGAGCCAGCGCTGTTAGCACAGTGAAGAATGAACCCATCTTCAGTCCAGGACTGGGGACTCAACCAATGTTCCCTCTAAACCATGGAGTCTTGTGAGCAAAAATTCCACTTTTTGAGCTACTGACATTAAATCTGTGAGTGAGCCATTTGTCTTCTACATAAATCGGTTTGCTCTGGAGCTCTCCTTCCTGAGCTCAGACAAAAATGTGTGCGCTGGAGGCTAAAAAACGGTGAGCTAGCTCACGCTAACTCAGCTTAGAGGGAACACTGGACTCAACCACGTGCAGCTTTGAAGAGACACGAAACTCGTCTCTTGAAATGTTATTAACAGCAGCCCTTTGAGAGAGGGAAGTTAACCTTTCCCTGGAACAGCCCCTCTGTAGCTGCTGTTTCCCCCAATGAGAAAAACTTGGGGTGCCCTGTCGTGGAAAAGAGTAGCTTCAGAAAGGGGGGAGGAGGTCACTGGGGAAAAGGCTAACTTCCCCAGGACGACAGTCCCAATCCTCTGGTCTCCCCGCAGCACAATGAAGAATGAAGCCCTCTTCAGTCCAGGACGGAGGACTCAACCAATGTTCCCTCTAAGCTGTGGCTCTGGTCTCCCCGCCCCAGCCCTATAAATGGAAAAGCAAAAGAGCGCAAGGTCCAGTCAAAGATCCCAAAAGAGCCCTTGGGCTCTTCAGTCATTCACAAGGGCGTTTCATACAGTTGTCACAAGAAACAGGTGTGGGGAAAGTGCACCAGACCTAGGACTGGCAGTGATTAAACTTTCCTTTTTAGAGAGAGAAGCACCTACGACAGAAGAGCGTAAAGGATGAAAATACACAGCAGCCCTAGTTCTAAGATCAATATAAAGGTGAATACCCAAGTTGTGCTCATTCTGGACAGCAAGGTCAGTCTAGATCAAAGCGCCTCTCGCAAGAATCAAGGTCGAACATACTGAACTAGTTCCAAGGCTACACTGCCATGGAGTAGGCGGTCTGCTTCCAGCAGAATAGGTAATCTCGGTTAGCAGATAAACATTGCGCTAATAAAATGTCGTGGCAATTAGGGTTGCCAAGTGTTACCTGTATCCGGAGCGGGTGACTCCCGACTTGCTCTGGGAGTGCGTGCGCCGCACACACACACGTCACCCGGAAGTGATGTGACAACGCCGGGCGCCAGACCTAGGACTGGCAGCGATTAAACTTTCCTTTTTAGAGAAAGAAGCACCTACGACAGAAGAGCGTAAAGAATGAAAATACACAGCAGCTCTAGTTCTAAAATCGATATAAAGGTGAATACCCAAGTTGTGCTCATTCTGGACAGCAAGGTCAGTCTAGCTAGGTCAAAGCGCCTCTCGCAAGAATCAAGGTCAAACATACTGAACTAGTTCCAAGGCTGCACCACCATGGAGTAGCCGGTCTGCTTCCAGCAGAATAGGTAATCTCGGTTAGCAGATAAGCATTGCGCTAATAAAATGTCACTTGTGTGCAACACAAGGGCCCAATTAGGGTTGCCAAGTGTTACCTGTATCCGGAGCGGGGGACTCCCGACTTGCTCCGGGAGTGCGCGTGCGCACCGCACACACACATCACCCGGAAGTGACGTGAGGACGCCGGGCACGCTGGGGCAGAGCCACGACCATACCATAGAGTTTTCCCTCGGATGACCGTGGCCCCACCCCCAGCGTGGGCCTGAGACCCTAACCAAGGTCCCTCAACCCCACCCTCCCAAGCTCCACCCTCAAATCTCCAGGTATTTCTGAACCTGGAGTTGGCAACCCTAGGACTATGCTTTTGAAGGTGTCCGGAAATGTGAGGGAGATTTTCGGGGTATGACCCTCCAAGAGTCAAAACTCCCTGCAGTCTGGACACTGCCATAAAATGCGACACCCTTTTTGTGAGCCCTCCGGGGAGGGCAGGGTAGAAACATAATAATAAATAAATAAATAAAATCAACGTGAAAGTGGCGTGCAATGCAGAGGGGAATTTCTGTTCCAGTGTGGGATTGGCATGACAGCGGTGCAAATGCTAGATGCAGACTGGGCCCCAGTTTCCACTCGCATAATGCAGCAGCATTGCAGCCAGGGGGCCACTTTAGGAAAGGCAGCATTTGTGATCACAGAGAATGAGCCTCTACATGCACACATTTTGTACCAGCATAGACATCATTCCATGCTTATACCCAGGTGGTCACGGGGGGGAGGGGGGAGAAACACACTCAATCCTGCTCCCCCTGTATGCATACTCATTACAACATGAGTCGCATCTGCACTGAGTGTGTTGAGTTCACAGTCCCTGAAAGGGACAGTCGTACTATTCCTTGACCTCCCTTCCCCCAAACATCTCAATATGAAGCTGCGTCCATTTACGCATGATCACTGCTTTTTGCAGCGGCTGCCGCCAGCTGAGTGTCTATCGGTTTGCAGACCACCATTAAGTACTGCTTGCATTAGCAATGGCAGGTGATTAGGGTTCAGACGTTTCTCAGAACAGTGCAGGCTGCATTCACTGCTTTACAAGCCCCACCCAGCCTTCTAGAATGCCTGGAGGACATCCGAGTCACAAAAGATGAGTGGCTCGGGAATCATCCAGCTGTCTACTGCAAAAGTGACAGAGCTCGATACTTTGCCCTTGGGCTGCAGTTCACACGTGCCGTTTGTGGCACTGCAGTGGTGTTTCAACACAATAAGTAATTCAACACATGTAATCCATCATAGGAAAATACAAAAGTGGAGGCATGTTTGGTCCAACTTACATAGCAGCAACCTTGGTAGGTGCTTTCTAAAGTTTAGGAGACCTGGCCCATATAGAAACTGAATAATGTTTACCTGTTAAGAAACTGCAATGAGACTTCCTGTAGTGGCTTTTCGTTCCTGAGGAAGGACCTGAAGTCCGAAACACCGATCAATACCTAGGAAAAGTGTTGGACATCTATTCCAGACTTTATCGTTTCCCTCTGAGAGATTCCTATTCTGGACTTTGTTCTTCCCCTTGGGGAAATTGTGGACTTTTGTATTTTCCTATGATGGATTACATATGTTGAATTACTTATTGTGCTGAAGTCGCTTTTTGTAAGCTCTTGTGCTGGTTCTTACAGTGCACAGTTGATATTTTTTGGTTTTTCTTGGTCACTGTTTACTGTGGACTGTATTGTTGTTGTTACTGCAGTGGTGTTACCTGAGCGGAATAAATAGGCCCCTCCAGAGGAGGACGTCTGCCTCCCGTGGTGTTCCACAGTGGAAGAGGAATAAACAGATCATGGGGGGAGTCCGGTATTAACGGATTGTGCACAATTCCCTCCGGGTTCTTCAATGTCTGAAGTCTCCTGCAGCAAAAGGAACCCGGAAGGAACGTCTGAACCTGCAGATCCCATTTCTGCTGCTGGGGTGGTTTTTGGTTTTGTTTTTAAAAGTTTTCGCCTAGATGTGCACGCACCCACCTGCATTTTTTTTAAAAAAACAACCTGGCAGTGCGCTCCGTGGCTGAGGGACTGTAGTGATGTGGATGCCTGGCCACGGGATGGCCGTATGGGTAACCGCGCCAAGCCACCCGTGTGAACGCAGCCTGCGTCCCATTTTTTAAAAAATATTTGTTTTTATTAATTTTTAACAGCGTAAACACAACAGAATTAGACACAAAGAGCAATTACTGGCTCAATTAAACAGCTTTTCTTACATAACTCCCATGGTATCACAGTAAAATCAAACATTTGTATAGACTAAGTACCAAACAGTTAAAAGAACAACAGCTTCTTGTATAGCGGGTTTTTCGGAACTGTTTCACTATTTTCTAAATAATGAATAATAGGAAACCCTACTGCCTGAAACCACTTTTGGTATTTCTCTGATTGCATGGCTGAAGAGTTGTAAGAGGTGCGCCCATAAATCTCTTTTTTAATCCCACTCTTCCTCCAAGAAGCTCAGAGCAACACACACGATCCTTTCCACAACGTGAACTCCCAAGTCTGTGATTTGGGGTCATTCTCTCACAACTGCCACTTCCTTTCCCGCAGACTCACCTTCGTCATGAGATCACACATTTACAATTCATGCAGCCCGGACCACTTTCATCCGGGGGGTTCAGCTTGCGTAGCTTGTGCTGCCGGATCTCTCGCACTAAAGTGTAGAAGGCATCTTCGACTCCCTGCAAGACAGCAACGAACGGTCTCAGGTAAAGAAACCACAACGAGAGAAGACGGCGAGGTGTGGCAGCCAGGGAACACCACAGATTAATTTATTTTGCTTAGTTTCACCTTCCCCCCCCCCCAGCGGGAACCCAACGCAGTTCACATCATTCTCCTCTTCTCCATTTTATCCTTACAATGACCATGTTAGGTAGGCTAGACTGAGAGTGTGCGAGGGGCCCACGGTCACCCAGCAAGCTTCTATGGCCAAGAGGGGATTCGAACCTGGGTCTCCCAGATTCTAGTCCAACCACTACACCACCCTGGCTCACTTTCTCGCACACTTACAATGATGTTGCTGTAAACAGGTAGAAGAAGAGATTGGATTGATCCCCCATGGCCCTTCACTCCCCAAAGGAGTCTCAGAGCGGCTGACAAACTCCTTTCCCTCCCCCTCCCCACAACAGACGCCCTGTGAGGTAGGCGGGGCTGAGAGAGCTCTTGACGGAAACTGCTCTTTTTTCAGGGACAGCTCTTATCAGAACTAGGGCTTGCCCAAGGTCACCCAGCCAGGTGCAAGTCGAAGAAAAGAAGAAGAAGAGATTGGATGTATACCCCATGGCCCTTCACTCCCCAAAGGAGTCTCAGAGCGGCTGACAAACTCCTTTCCCTCCCCCTCCCCACAACAGACGCCCTGTGAGGTAGGCGGGGCTGAGAGAGCTCTTGACGGAAACTGCTCTTTTTTCAGGGACAGCTCTTATCAGAACTAGGGCTTGCCCAAGGTCACCCAGCCAGGTGCAAGTCGAAGAAAAGAAGAAGAAGAGATTGGATGTATACCCCATGGCCCTTCACTCCCCAAAGGAGTCTCAGAGCGGCTGACAAACTCCTTTCCCTCCCCCTCCCCACAACAGACGCCCTGTGAGGTAGGCGGGGCTGAGAGAGCTCTTGACGGAAACTGCTCTTTTTTCAGGGACAGCTCTTATCAGAACTAGGGCTTGCCCAAGGTCATCCAGCAGGTGCAAGTAGGAGTGGGAAATCAAATTCTCCCAGATTAGAGTTCGCGCACTTAACCAGGACGCCAAACTGGGAGGAAGGTCAAGGTACAATTACAAGCAGAGGCTCCTTCACAAATTTACCCGCTTCTCCATGTGAGCACCGACCGTCTGCTGTCATCAAAAAAGGAACATCGGGCCCTGGCGGCACCCCGTCCCAGCCAGCAGCACTCCCTGTGACCACAGCAGCACCTGTCCCGTCTAGAAATCAACCAGGCAAGCACTGCCAGCGATACCGGCACAAAGCTCTCCACTTCGTGCCATGTGGTGGCACACGTGGGCCAGTGTTTGGCCCCGTGAGCTGCCTTGTGTCGGTGCCCGCAGTAGGGCAGGAGGGAATGTCTTACACAACAGCAGGACTCCCGAGAACACTGTCCCTGGGTGAGATCCTGACTAGCCTGCTGCTGAGCTAGACTACCTTGCCAGCTTCAGCTCAGTCCCAGCCTGTTGTAGTCCACACTCCTGTTCACCAGCACTCAAGGGCCATCAGCTGAGGCCACAGAATCCAATTCAGAAATCACAGCCGGGGCACTGGTAGCCTTGTAGCACATTCAGGGGTCAATTCCTGCGGGAGCGCACAGGAGTGGAGCTCCGGCAGTAAGGAGCCCAGGGGGTGGGCACATGCAACAAGCCCTGCTCCCAGCAGCCCTCAGTCAGAGCAAGAAGCAGCCAGGTAGGTTGCAGAACCCACCCCCCCCCCGGTCCACATCGCCATCACCCTCCAC
>NW_015167174.1:34164-45916 GCF_001447785.1 Gekko japonicus
CGCGAGGAACACTCTCCACGGCCCCCCCCCCCAATAGCTAGCAATCCAAAACAGTCCAGTAGAGCCGGAGCGGTGGGTGTTGCCTTCTGACATGCTTCCGGTGATGTCGGGGGTGTGGCATATGCTAATGAGCTATGCTAATGAGCTCCTACGCTTCTTTTTCTACGAAATGACCCCTGAGCACATTCATGTGGTTTGCTCAATGGGATGGTGCGCCAGCCTCCCTGCTGCCTCTTAAGCAGCTGCGGCAAGCTCTGCGCAGGGGGAATGGGAACTCAACAGTCCTCCTCTCACAGTAGGCAGGGAGGTAAGCAGGTTGCCCAGAATAAAGGAGTGAGGAGGGCATGCGCGGGAGGGGCTCTCCTGCACCGAGAGCAGCTGGATAGTTGTAAGCCAGAAGCCATTAGAGAAAGCACTAGCAAAGGAGGCTCTGGGAGTTGTGTTTCAGCTCTGAGTTCCAATCCAGCCCCAGCACACTAACATCAGAGAAAGCCACACCACTGGAGGGGGGGTTAAAGAGGGAAACAAAAGAATGGTTCTCATACACACACAACTTCAGAAATCGCCTGCAGAAGCTAGCTTGATGTCCGTGTGACAGAACTTGCGTAGGACAGACGCTGTGATGGCAGAGACTGGACTCCTGGGGGTACAGACGGGGCTCTTCCCCCAGCTCTGAAGGGGAGAGAAGTCCTTCAAAGGAGGCTGCAGCCGCCTGCCCGACCGCCACGTACCTGTCTCGTTTTGGCTGACGTCTCTATGTAGGGGATCCCATAGCTGCGGGCCAGCTCTTGGGCTTGCCGTGTCTCCACAGTTCGGGCAGGAAGGTCACACTTGTTCCCCACCAGCACCATGGGGACATCGTCGGAGTCTTTCACCCTCTTGATCTGCTCCCTGCGGAAGAGCAACCAAAAGTGAGCCACGTCTGTTTAAAATGTGCATACTTCTTTTCGCGCACGAATTCTGAAAGCAGCTCCTATAATCGGACTCCACACTCCTCCTGGAAAGTCATCAACAAAGAAACCCAAACATTCCGAGTCAGAGTAAATCATGCGGGAAGTTACCCAGACCGTGGTTTATTTGTAACACTGGGGAAGGGGCTACAAGCACTCGCACTTCCCAAGTACACACGGGAATCTGGCAGCCCGGAAGAAGGAGGGAAAAAATTGCATTGTTTAATCGAGCATGAGATTTGTTTGTTCATAGTGTGGTGAGTTTTGGCAGACAAAGAAGAAGCATGGAAACACATGGCTATGGACCCCTGGTTAAGACACTGAACTGCAGGCTGTGGAAGGTCGGTAGTTCAGCAGTTCGAGACCTGCGTGTGCCGCATGACGGAGTGAGCTCCCGTCTCTAGTTCCAGCTCCTGCCAACCTAGCAGTTCGAAAGCAAGAAACTGCGAGGAGATAAATAGATACCACTTCGGTGGGAAGGGAACAGCGTTCCGTGCGCCTTGGAGTTTAGTCATGCCGGCCACATGACCACGGAAACGTCTTCGGCTCTTCGGTTTTGAAACAGAGATGAGCACCTGTTGTGTATGAAATGTGATGCAATGAAAGCCTGATCAAGGTATTGTAAACCGACCTATCAGAACAAGGGAAGTTCTGGAGGGAAGCAAAGTGATTGGTCTTTATGTACTGTAGTTGATTGGACCTTACCTGACATGTGGGCGTGGCTTGCCAAGCCCGGACTGTTTAAAAAGGAGCCTGTTGCTCCATTGTTTGTCTCGTTCTGGTTCTTCTGACTTCGTGTTCAAATAAAGCTGTTCACCTGCTGCCTCGAGTCTCGTATCTAACAGCACCGCAACCCTAGAGTCGGCTTCGACTGGCTTTCGGGCAAGGGAAACCTTTACCTTTCCCTATATATATCCCGCTCTGGCAAGACGGGATATAAATCGAAAGTAATAAATAAATAAAATATGCATATGTGTAGCTACTCCAGGGCCTCAAGACACCGGGAAAGGCCGGAGCTCCTCTTGGCCGACGAAGGCCACTTGTAAAGGCACCCTCTCCATGAGGAGAAATTATTCAAGTTTTTCCGACTACAGGTCTGAAGGGAGGAATCCCCCCCCCCCAGGCTCTGAGGATTCCAATGCAGTTTTAGATAGAAAGGAAGACAGAGCAAACCAACTCACTACCTTTTTTCTCACAAGGGGCTTCCCACTCTCTTACATAAAGCATTAAAAACCCTACAGCTTTCTGCCCCTAAGGTAGAAATCCCCGAGGAGGATAAAGGGGCTCCTGAGGTCTTCTACAGGGTTAGAGAGCTGGGTTCAACATTCCCCTCCCTTTTTAAAAACAGGTAAAAGAGGAAAGGTCAGAGCCTACCAGTGATTGTTTACATTCGGGACAGGCTAAAAGAATGTACCACTTCAGGTGGTAGATGTTCCTGTGCAGTGTTCCCTCTAAGCTGAATTAGTCTGAGCTAGCTCACAATTTTTTAACCTCCGGCTCACACATCTTTGTCTCCGCTCAGGAAGGCTGGCGCCAGAGCAAACTAATTGATGCAGTAGCCAAATCGCTCGCTCACAACTTGAATGCCAGGAGCTCACAAAGCAGGATTTTTGCTCACAAGACTCCGCAGCTTAGAGGGAGCGTTGCTCCGATGCCTAGCACAGCACCAGGGGTGGCTCTTTCAAAGGGGGGAGAGGGGGCACCCTGAAAGACCCCAATGATTGAAAGAGATGCAGCTCTCCGCAGAGCCCGCAAGGCCACTGCTTTCTCCATTAAAGCTTCTGCCGCCACTTCTCTGATGGCAACAGCCTCATACGTGTGGCTTCTGTATCACACTCTGTATCACACAGTGGCCAGAAATACCAGGTGCCATCAGGAGGTCCACCAGTGGGGCCAGGACTGTTGACACCCCCAAGCACCAAGATGACAGAGCATCACTTGCCCCTGAGTCCCTATCTATACCTTGTGGCTAATAGCCACTGATGGACCTCTGCTCCATATGCTTATCTAATTCCCTTTTGAAGCCGTCCATGCTTGTAGCCGCCACCACTTCCTGTGGCAGTGAATTCCATGTGTTCATCACCCTTTGGGTGAAGAAGGACTTCCTTTTATCCGTTCTAACCCGACCGCTCAGCAATTTCATGGAGTGCCCACGAGTTCTTGTATTGTGAGAAAGGGAGAAAAGTACCTCTTTCTCTACCTGCTCTTTCCCATGCATAATCATGATTTTGTTCCTGCCTCACTTGCAATGAGTTCTCTTGTGTTTTTCAAAAGCACTCTATGATATTATCCTGCTCCTCTGAGGGAAGGGTGCGAAACGCATGCCCCACTACTGAATATCCTAAAATAGTTAAAAGAATAGTTAAGAAAATAAAACTATTGGAAACAGTTAAAAATAACACCATGGAACGATAAAATTGGGTTAAAAGGGGTTGATATTTAAAGTGTTAAACATTAATGTTAAATGGGTTACAGCTCAACCTTAAAATAGGTGAATGCATTAACCCTATCAAATCCTAACTAACTGAAACAGTACATTACCGCCGCCACCTTGCCCTGAACACAGCAGGTGCCAAAACATCTATTTCATTAAAAATATAGCACTATTAATTAGGATACTAGCAGTCAGTTTAGGGCTGCCAAGCCGTGGCGGGGGATCCACACGTCTTCACAGGATCCCTGCCGTGGGGGACAGCGATATGCGTTGCACCGCCGTCACCAGGATGTGACGCTATGCGTCGCTCTGGCAACGGGACTCCAAACAGCCCCGTTGCCAGAGCGACAAGTAGCGTCACATCCTGGCGACGGCGGTGCAACACGTATCGCTGTCCCCGGCGGCAGGGATCCTGTGAAGACGTGCGGATCCCCCGCCGCGGCTTGGCAGCCCTAAGTCAGCTTAAGGTGGCCTTAAAAAAATACCAATTTGCAGCATAGGTGAATCTTAAAGTGGACAGCAGCACAATTCCTTCCTCCAGGGCTTTCTCAAGAAAGGAAGGTCACAGTACGTCCCCCACTGAGGGGGTATTACTGACCTGTACTGATGGATGTCTTCAAAGGACTTGGTGTTGTTAATGGCAAAGACACAAAGAAAGCCTTCTCCTGTTCGCATGTACTGGTCTCGCATGGCACTGTACTCCTCTTGGCCTGCTGTGTCCAAGATGTCCAACAAACAGGTCTCTCCGTCAATGACTACTTGCTTTCTGTAAGAATCCTTCGGGGCCAAGGAAGAATTAAGAGGTGTTAGAAGAGAAACAAACAAACAGGCATTGGCCTGGCTCATTTATTCAAGGTCTCTGCACTTGTTACTACAACCACTCCACCCCTGCTAGGCTTCCGCCCATCTAGACCTCTTCGTTTCCACTACTAGTCACTTCAGAATGCCTTTTCTGAAGGCATCATCCCCCCTTAGACATACACACCCTTAACAAATTTACACTGACTTTCGATCATACATTCTCCATCAACAAACTTTTAGTCCTTATTTTCAAAGCTCTCCACCAGAACGCCTCATTCCATAAGCCGCTCATCTCTGCTTCTCATTTGGTGTGTTCAGCACAAGCTTACAGACCATCCTCCTACCACGTTCACTGGAACAGCATCTCCAGGGGTTTTTTTGTAGAAAAAGCCCAGCAGGAACTCATTCGCATAATAAGGCATACCCAAACAGCAGAAACTCATTTGCATATTAGGCCACACCCCTGACAGCACAGCTCATTCGCATATTAGGCCACACCCACATGTTACCAGAAGTGTGGTTATCCAGCCACACCTACCTTTTGCTTGTTATTCTGTTAACTTTGTTTGTTGTCAAAACCCAGGGCCTTTTTTTGTAGCAGGAACTCCTTTGCATGTTAGGCCACACACCCTAATTGTAGCCAATCATGAGTTTCTGCTGTTGGGTGTGGCCTATTATGTTAATGAGTTCCTGCTGGGCGTGGCCAACTTGGGAGCCAGCCGGAACTCCGTCCCTGTGCGTTCCTGCCCCAAAATAGCCCTAAGCATCTCCCTCCCTGTCATGTCACTCCCATCATCTCTTAAGTCCTTTTCTAAGATCCATTTCTTTCCTTTCTTTCTTTTTTACAATTATTTTTATTTCTTTTCAAATGAACATACAACGAAGTTAGTACGTCAAAACAGAAAAATATTAAGTCGTGCCATACAGCAAGAAAACAGTTCTAATTTAAGTACTGTGTCCGGATTACCTTTATTAACGTGGTTTGAGAGTGAGTCTGAAGTTGACAAGTAATACTAGGTAGATATTACTGGAGGATTAATGTTTTGAATTAAGAGCCCAATTATTTCCCCAGGTATTAAGGAGTGTAGGTTCTACAGAGTAAACCACCTGTGGTACAGTGGGTTTGGGGGGAGTATTTCCTGAGTTTGTACATAGGATACAATTGGGTACCATGTTGTCACAAATTTTGAGAGGAGAGTAGTGTTGGACTGAGGTTTGTTGATTGAGCCAGTTATCTTTGCCATGATGAAGTTTCCCCAAAGTTTGTCATGCCATGCAGAGATTGCAATTACCAGGCAGGCCACTGCAAGAAGCACTGAGGTAAGATCCTTCCTATAGTTGTGGATTGAACTGTCCCAGTGATTTAATAGAAAGACTTCTGCTGTAAATGTGATGTCTTGTGCTGTGATAATATTAATTTGTTGTCTTACATCCTCACAGAATTGAGCGATCTTCGGGCAATTTCACACCCTTTCCAGCATGTTGAGCTAGTATTCCTGCTTATTTTGTGTGATTGTTCAGGAGTTAGGTACCATCATGACATTGTTTTGAAAAACTGAAGTCTTACGTTATATACATTTGAACTATTGGCAGGTGAATCCCATACGGTTTGCCAATTTTCTGTTTGCCAGTGTACACCCAGTTCTTCTTCCCAACTTGTTTGGTATTTAAATTTCGTGTAATTGACTTCCAAGATTAACGTGTCGTATAGTTTAGATAATAGACCCTTAGGAGATCTAGGGAACTATGTAATAATTTTTTCCCATTCTTGTCAATTCTCTTTGAAACGTTCCTTCTTCTGCTAACAGTTCTATGAGATTTCTAAGTTGGAAGTATTGATGCAAAGGGGTTTACTGACCAATTTTTTGATCAAAATATATTTTTTCTTAATGTTACCCTTGGATACCAAGTCGAACAGGCGACCCAAGTTTTCATTTTTCCAATCCATGTAGGCATTTATGGTCTTGCCTGGCTCAAACCAGCTTTGACGTGTATAGGGAGAGAGCTGTGAAATGCCCGAGGTCGGAAGACGTTTCTTATTGATGTCCCAAGTTTTAATTGCTGTAACAAAAAGTATATTGTTGTTGATATTCTTTGGTCCTTGTTTGGGTTGTATCCCAAAAATTTCTTGAAGATCAAATGGAGCTGTGTGAGCTTTTCCAATGTTCATCCACTGGCTGAGAATTCTTATCTGTTTTCAACAATGCTTCTGATTTGCTGAACACCCCTCTCCGACCTTCCCCAACAGGAGGGACTCTACCAGGCCTGCAACCAATCAGCGTAAGTGACAATAGCTCAAGCATTAGGGATGCTGCCGGTTGCCACTTCCTATTCTGGAAGGAAGAAGCATGCTTGAACAAGCAAGCAACAATGGGTAGAGGTTCGGAGAAAAGAGTGTTGCTGCCTGCCACAGGGAGAGAGGAGGAGACCATCCATTGTATGGAGAAGTTTGCTGCCTGCCTGGGCTTGGCATCAAGGCACGGGGAGGGAGGAGGAGACCATCCATTGTATGGAGAAGATGCTATCTTGGAAAGGTCAGGGCCATCTTTGGGCAGGAACGCACAGGAACAAAGTTCCAGCTGGCTTCCGAGTTGGCCACGCCCACTACAGCCAAAACCTCTGCACATGCGTGGCTACAGAGGGAAGGCCTGGAGAGCGACACCCCCCGGCGACTGCAAGGTGGGCGGAATAGGGGGGCCCCTGGAAGGATCGGGAAGGCATTTAAATGCCTCCCCATGCCTTCCCTGGCCTGTCCAAGGGCCAGCTTGCCTGGGCTCCCCGCAGCCACGGGGCACCTGGGCAAGGGGTGTGGCCTAATATGCTAATTAATTTCTGCTGTTGGGTGCGGCCTATTATGCTAATGAGTTCCTGCTGGGCTTTTCTTTTTCTACAAAAAAAAAAGCCCTGGGAAGGGTAACAGAGAAAGAGGGCCAAACCAGATGTACAAAATACCTACAGGTAACTTTTAACTAAACACAAGTAAAGTATCATGTCTGGTTAGACTCTCAGTTAGTCATGCAGAGAATCTCATACTAAACATAGAAAATAAGCAAAGAATGAGAAATGAAGATCACAACTTGAGCACATAGCTACAGCTATCAGCAGGGCTCTTTTTGTAGAAAAAGCCCAGCAGGAACTCAATAGCATAAGAAGCCACACCCAACAGCAGGAACACATTAGCATATTGGGCCACACCCCTGACAGCACAGCTCATTAGCACATTAGGCCACACCCACATGTTACCAGAAGTGTGGTTATCCAGCCACACCCACCTTTTGCTTGTTATTCTGTTTACCTTGTTTGTTGTCAAAACCCAGGGCCTTTTTTTGTAGCAGGAACTCCTTTGCATGTTAGGCCACACACCCCTAATGTAGCCAATCCTAATGAGTTTCTGCTGCTGGGTGTGGCCTATTATGCTAAGGAGGTTCCTGCTGGGCGTGGCCAACTTGGGAGCCAGCCGGAACTCCGTTCCTGTGCGTTCCTGCCCAAAAGTAGCCCTGGCTATCAGGCTTCCTTCCAGTGTGCACGATAACCAGTGGACTGGTTATGTGAGGGTGTTTGGACTTTCTCCCTAGCACAGAACGACGTTAAAGAACAGCAGGTGAAATAGGTCAGAAGGATTGTTGCTATCTCAGCCCGTGGTTTTTTGAATCAGTCACAGTGCTTAAAATATACAGGGGAGGAAGGGGTAAAACAGGTAACGCCTCTGGTGTCAGAGTAGCCATTGATATGACTGAAGCCCTGTTCCAGGGATTTACAGTGTTGTCTCCTAACACACAAGGTTTGCCTTTGACTCCAAAGCCACCCAGCCTTAGGCCAGCTTATTTTCTTAACTTTATTTAATGTGTACCAGCCCTTCTGAAAACAGCTTTGCTCAAGGGAGCCAAGAGGGCCAGCAGTGGTTCCGTCGTCTCCTGCGGACGCACCCCGTACAAGCCAAAGAGCAAACACTATGTGGGCAATCGCTGGCTGAAGTTCATCTGAAGCATAAGCACCTCCTGTATGCCTATCCATAAAGCCACACATCAAGACCAGGCCACACCCAAGACAACACCCAGCAGATCCATTCCAATATTTTACTTTGCCCGGCTATAAATATTCTAAGTGGGAATGCTTCCTCCCATTCCCAAATGCCAAGGGACTCTTTTAGAACCAACGCAACTCAGATGCAGAGCGCTTTCCCTAAAATGTCCTAGTGTCTCTCACTGAATAGAAGAAGAAGAAGAGATTGGATTTATACCCTGCCCTTCACTACCCAAAGGTGTCTCAGAGCAGCTTACAAACTCCTTTCCTTTCCCCTCCCCACAACAGACACCCTGTGAGCAATGCTCCCTCTAAGCTGTGGAGTCTTGTGAGCAAAAACTCTACTCTGTGAGCTACTGGCATTAAAGTTGTGAGCGAGCAATTTGGCTACTGCATCAATTAGTTTGCTCTGGAGCCATCCTTCCTGAGCTAAGACAACAATGTGTGAGCCAGAGGCTAAAAAACTGTGAGCTAGGTTACAGTAACTCAGCTTAGAGGGAACACTGGCTGTGAGCAATGTTCCCTCTAAGCTGAGTTAGTGTGACCTAGCTCACAGTTTTTTAGCCTCAGGCTCACAAATTTTCGTCTTAGCTCAGGAAGGATGGCTCCAGAGCACACTAATTTATGCAGTAGCCAAATCACTTGCTCACAACTTTAATGCCAGTATGGCTTGCCCAAGGTCATCCAGCCAGGTGCAAGTGGAGGAGTGGGGAATCAAACCCGGTTCTCCCAGATTAGAGTCCGCGCACTTAACCACTACACCAAACTGGCTCTCTCATCCTCATCACAAATGATTCCAAGATGTTTAAACGCAGAATATTGAGTGTTCTGGCATTCCCAGAAAAGACAACTTTTAAAAGGGTACCCGTTCCAGAGAGTGGGTACTTAATGGCTTTGTCACATGGAGCCTCCCATCCATCACCACGAAGTCTGCTTGCCTCTGGCATTATAACTTCATGCAATGTGTCCCACAGTGGTGCTCACAGATGCATGCATTTGGCAACAGGAGGGCAACAAGCAGCACAAGTGTACTTGTCTTTTTCTTCCCGAGCAGGGGTCATTTTGTAGAAAAAGAGGTGCAGGAGCTCATTAGCATAACTCATTAGCATAACTTATTTGCATATGCCACACCCCCTGACATCACCGGAAGTGTGTCAGAAGGCAACACCCACCACTCAGGCTCCACTGGACTGTTTTGGATTGCTCGCTATTGGGGGGGGGGGGCGTGCAGATCTGTCCTCGTAGAGGAGGGAGAGCTTGTACCTGAATAAAACTTGGTCTTAAAGGTGCCACTGGACTGATTTGGATTGCTAGTTATGGGGGGGGGGGAAATGTGCAGATCTGCCCTCACAGAGGAGGGAGAGCTTGTACCTGAAGGAGGGCCGGGGGGGCTCTGCAACTTACCTGGCTGCTTCTTGCTCCTGGTGGCCCAACTGAGGGCTGCTAGGAGCAGGGGGCGGGGCTTGTTGCATGTGCCCGCCCCTTGGGCTCCTTACTGCCGGAGCTCCGTTCCTGTGTGCTCCCGCTGGAAATGACCCCTGTTCCCGAGTATATACATATGAAATACCAGTGGTGGAATGCATATAGAACACGAAGGGGGGGGGGGAGCTTAATTTCAATTTTGTTGATTAGACTGTTATGACTCCACATCATGTCTTCCTGACCCATATCTGCTCCATATTCAGGCTGGCTGTGAGTGCTTCTCACGGAAAACGGGGGCACAGGACAACGCTGTCGCTTTCGGAAAGAGTCAAAGAATAAAGAAGCATCCCTAAGATCCTTTGAAAATGAGAAATTGGAAGCGTACGCAATAGTTCACTAGAACACCCAGTTCGAATTGTTCTGATGGAAACGAGACGGAAACCCCTTCCAGATGGTGGCAGAAGCCTCCAAACATACCCGTGCCGTGTTTGCTGCCGGTAGCATTCCAAATATAATGACAAAATGCAGCGTCCCCCCAACACACAATAAGAACATAAGAACATAAGAGCAGATACAGAACACTGTGATCATCCTACCATCCAGTTCCCGAAGGGGGGGACCTGGGAAACAGAAACGTTCTCTCGTCACCTCAATCTGACTCAGGTCTGACTCAATGGCCCCATATAGTGTGAGTCCAGATACAGAACACTGTGATCATCCTAGCAACTAACTCCCAAAGGGGGGGACCTGGGAAACAGAAACGTAACTGAAGAGCCCAAAAACACTGAGTGATTGGTGGGCAAAATGCCAGCTGCTTTCAAGATGAGTGGCATTTCACTCTCGTGAGAGAGGCACATTTATAGACCCCATCAATAATGTATCAGCAGCCTCCTTCATGACTCTCCCTATCTGTTTGGTCACTCCTGCACTGCATCCAGCCTCTCCAGCAGCCAAAGGTGCAAAAACAAGATGATTGAGCCAATCAAGGTCTATATAACTAGCCCAATATAACTAGCCCAAACTGTCGAAAGGAGCCATCGCCCACCCCGAGCGGTTTCGGGATGCATTAATTCGCCATCTTGACCCGACCGGAAGCCAGAACCAGTGGGATTTTCTACAATCTTGCCAATAAGAAGAAGAGAAGAGATTGGATTTCTACCCCGCCCTTCACTACCCAAAGGAGTCTCAGAGTGGCTTACAAACTCCTTCCCCTTCCCACAACAGACACCCTGTGAGGTAGGTGGGTGTCAGAACCCACAGCTTACAACGAAGTACACACATTCAGGAACGGTTATACTTTTATTGCAAAGCTATAGATGCAGTACCACAGGCACTGTTAAGAATGGCGGCAACCCATTGGGCATAATAGGATATAGGGCATTCGAGGACCAGCTCGGAAACCGTTAGGTGGCGAAAGCTGGGAAGCAGTAGTCTCTCACGGTACATAGGAGACTTCCAGACAATACAACCTCCAAGACAGCCTCCTCCTGCACATCTGTAGAGATAAGCATAACGGCACAGGCAGAACAGCAGAGATAGGAATGCAATAGCAATTAACGAGACAGAATGAACTCCCCAACCCCCATGGCAGCATAGCTGACAGTGGGGCTGAGAGAGCTCTTGACAGAAACTGCTCTTTTTCAAGGACAGCTCTTCTCAGAACTATGGTTTGCCCAAGGTCATCCAGCCAGGTGCAAGTGGAGGAGTGGGGAATCAAACCCGGTTCTCCCAGATTAGAGTCCGCACACTTAACCACTACACCAAACTGGCTCTCATAGAATGTACCTTCCCAGATATTTTAGGATGTCCCAAAATTCATGATACCAGAGTATGTAGATGTCCATGGGGAACCCCCATATTTAGACCTGTGTCTACATCTTACTTTGGACTCCCGAGGTTTAAAAATTCAGGCATCTCCATGACTGGCTAGGACACTCTTAATGCACAGGAGGATCCAGTCGGCAAACTTTCCTGTCGTAAGC
The DNA here is from genome assembly GCF_001447785.1 of Gekko japonicus. Lineage (NCBI taxonomy): Eukaryota > Metazoa > Chordata > Lepidosauria > Squamata > Gekkonidae > Gekko > Gekko japonicus. The sequence continues at coordinate 45,777 of NW_015167174.1, forward strand.
CTATTATTTCCCCCGGATATGTTCTTTAGCACACTCCATTTGGGTCTCCCATCCAAATACTAACCATCATAAATACTGCCCCCAGCAGTTTTTTGGGCCATCTACCTTCTGCCCTGTGTCTCATCGCAGGAAAACCCCCA
>NW_015167174.1:47909-51317 GCF_001447785.1 Gekko japonicus
AAAGGAGAGGGGGGAAATATAGATTCTACAAGTTTGTTAAATATTATGAATTGTTACATACCACAAGTAAAATCAAATATATTACCAAATGCATTACATAATTGAAATATAGAAACAATAAAGCACCAATTTTACAGAAGTTTAGGTTAGATTCTCTCTTTAAGGAATAAACAAAAACTCGCCTAAAATTAGTAATAATATATTATTAACAATAAAAGAAAATACATCTTTAACAGTTGAACAAATTTCTATACTAAAAACCTAAATATTGTCTTAATTGTTTATCTAAATCTGAATTTTATTCTTACTGATTATTTAAATATTAATGGAATACAAAATAAAATATTGAAATTTTAATCAATATCTTCATCATCTTTAATGTGATATTCAAATAATTCCAGAACTAAAAAAGGAAAAAGTTAATTATTCCCATAATATGAGTAATAAGCTTGCCATTTCTGCTGAAATTCATTCAATGTTCTTTTGTTTATATAATTAGTTAACTTTGCCAGTGTTGCATACTCAGCTAGTTTTTCTTCCCAGATCTCTATTGTAGGGTGGTCTTCTGTCTTCCATTTCATTGCAAATATTATTCTGGCAGCTGGCAGCATATATCGAAGTAGGTCTTGTGTGGTTCTGTCTGTTTTATCTGGAAGGATTCCCAGTAACATAGTCTCTGTTTCATCAGGAATTTAGTTTTTAAAATATCTTGAATTTTTCCATGTATATTTTTCCAATATCTTTTCATCTTGATGCAGGTCCACCACATATGAGAAAAGGTGCCATATTCTTTTTTACATTTCCAGCAAGCCCCTTTGTAATTCTTGTCCATCTTAGCAGTATCTTTTGGGGTGACGTACCATCAATAAAATATCTTGTACCAGTTTTATCTTAATGCTTGACTAGCAGTAAAGCTATTACCTTTAGTCCATAGGTTTTCACAACATTGAAACTGTATTTCCTCACCAAAATTTTGCATCCATTTGATCACGCAGGGTTTAAACTGTTCTCCATCGGAATCATATTGAAGCAATAGCTTGTAAATTTGTCCTAATAAATGGTTAGATTGTGAGACAATCTTCTCAAAATCAGTCAGTTCATTGATAGCTCCTCTCTTAATGCAGATATCATTTTTTAACCTGGAAACAATTTGAAAGTATATTCACCATTGTACCCCCCCATCTTCTTTAATCTCTTGCCACGTCTTGATGCCACTTGTGAGTTTATCATATCGCCATAAATTATAAAATCATTATTCCTCCTTGTGTTATTCCTGTAATAAGCATCTATTGGTGACATTATTAGAGGAATTGTAGGACTGATTCTCTTTCTTAGCATTTCCCAAATTTTAAATAAGCTATCTCTAATTATATGTCTTTTATCCTGGATTTTGTTTTTTTATGTAGATTTTTAAATCCACAGATAGCTATGTAGTCCATCATCAAGATTTGAAGATTCTAATTTTATCAATCTTTCATTAGGAGTACTGATCCAATATGAAATCCAAACTAGCCCAGCAGCTTGGTAGTATAATTTAATGTTAGGTATTGCCAGACCACCTCTTTTCTTTATCATCCTGCAGTACTTTTATTCTTGTCTTCTAATTGTTCCATACAAATTTATTTGTCTTTGCCAGTCGCTCAAAGTCTTTTCAGGAACTCCTGTGCGCTCCTGCAGGAAATGATCCCCGCTAAAGGGTATAATTCCACCCATGATGTATTCCGCTCTGATGGATGGTAGGTGCCCTTCCAACCACTGCATGATCAAAGCGGCTTCTTTTCGCGGTTCCCAGGATTGCATGCCTCCCTGGTGATGGATGGGGGCCTTGGCCATAGTGTTGTCCATCAAGATGCACATTCTCAGGAAGAGGAAAATAGCCCTGAGCTCCAAGACGTTTATGCTCAGGGACTGTTCCAACACTGACCACATTTCCTGGATCTGTCCCTGAGAACAGTGGACTCCCCAGCCCAATGGACTTACATCTGTGGTAAAGAAAACACAGTGAAGGCATACAAGGGAAAGAAACTAGACCTAGGAACGCCACAGTGAAAAATCCAAAAGACACTCTGAGCCAGGGGTCATTTCCTGCAGGAGCGCACAGGAGCGGAGCTCTGGCAGTAAAGAGCCCAGGGGGGCGGGCACATGCAACAAGCCTGCTCCCAGCAGCCCTCAGTCAGAGCAAGAAGCAGCCAGGTAAGTTGCAGAGCTCCCCCCGGTCCAAAACAGTCCAGTGGCACCTTTAAGACCAGGTTTTATTCAGGTACAAGCTCTCCCTCCTCTGCGAGGACAGATCTGCACATTCCCCCCCCCCAAAAAAAGGTAGCAATCCAAAACAGTCCAGTGGAGCCTGAGCGCTGGGTGTTGCCTTCTGGCACTCTTCCAGTGATACGAAAACCAAAAAGAACTGTGAAAGAGTGACGCTTAACAAATTTCTTTAAAGAATCAATTATACAAAAAGTGAACAGTAATAATATACATAATAGAAAAATAGAAATATTTCTACTAGAAATATTTCTATTGGAAGATAAACAGGTTAAGTTGCAGATAAGAAACAAGAGAAACCACACCAGTATGGGAAAGGTATCTGCTTGACTTATTTGTACCTCCAGTAAGATATAACAGAAAATTTGTTCCCAGCTGCTAAGCTATGACAGCCAGGCATAACTAAAATACGGACCCCGCAGTGCCCTTTTTGAACAATGAAGGGCTGACCTTGCCAACTGTGGATGAGTGAGCAAGACTGGGGTTTCCATATTGGTCTCTACCCCACAGGAGTCACTGGCATCGACCAGCACTGCCCCTTCTCTCACTTAACTGTGCATTAACAGAATTCTTGAAAAAGAGCCCTCGTTCTCAGCCCTCTCTCCTCGTTTTATTACAACTGCTACAGACTGACCTTATGGCGCACGATGCAAACTCTGTCTCATGCTCTAAATGACAGAACCAGACACAAGCTACAAAGCAGCGAGGCTCCGGGACACACCCATGCGGTTCTTCCCCCAGACAACAAGTCCCTCGCCAGCCACTCTTCAGCCTGCCTTCTTTAACCCTCACAAAGCTGAGGAAGGATAAATGCTGTATTTGGACACAAAAGTCAGGTTTTTCAATCTTCCCCCTTTGTGAGAGAAGAAATACTCCAGATATCCTGGGGAAGCCATCCAAGGAAACTGTGGAAAGGCATCTAAAAAACAGCAAGCAGGGCCACCTATGGGCCTCAAACACTGGTCTCTGCCTCAACACTTAGGCTTGCCAAGTTCCCCTGGGGGGCGGGGAAACCCCCGCCCCAGAGGCCCGTTCCCCACCGCCCCCGGATCGGGCCCCGGGGGGAGCTCCACCCTGACGTGCACGTCACCAGGAAGTGACGCGATCACGCGGGGCACGCTGGGGGCAGGGCCATGACCATCTGAG
>NW_015167174.1:51634-70105 GCF_001447785.1 Gekko japonicus
AATGCTCCCTCTAAGCTGTGGAGTCTTGTGAGCAAAAATTCTACTTTGTGAGCTACTGGCATTAAAGTTGTGAGTGAGCAATTTGGCTCCTGCATGAATTAGTTTGCTCTGGAGCCCTCCTTCCTGAGCTAAGGCAAAAATGTGTGAGCTGGAGGCTAAAAAAACTGTGAGCTAGCTCACACTAACTCAGCTTAGAGGGAACACTGGTGCAGAGCTTTATCAATCCAGGAAGTTTTTAAAACAAGCTCCACACACAAGGGGAGGAAGGAAGCCGGAGCTGCCAGGGCACAGAAACCACCTGTGTCCGATATAGTCAAACTGCAATTTGTCCCAATGTTACTGGATCCCCTAGTGCTAGCAGAAAAACCAGTTTGTATTCACTGAAAGTTTCTTAGCACTAAGCACCTCAGAGAAGTAATCACAATCCTTCCACTGGTGCTACAGTCCTTACATCCATATCATACATGCTCTCATCTCCACCCCAACAAAAATCCATGTCCTTTATCTCTTCACGCTTTAAAAACGACATCTTTGAAGTATCTCTTTTTAAGCCATGTGCAACCTCTCCCAGACATGAAATTCATTGACAAGAAAACTGTATTTCTGTTTTGATCTACGCAGGGCTCTTTTTGTAGAAAAAGCCCAGCAGGAACTAATTAGCATAATAGGCCACACCCAACAGCAGAAACTCATTAGCATATTAGGCCACACCCCTGACAGCACAGCTCATTAGCCCATTAGGCCGCACCCCCATGTTACCAGAAGTGTGGTTATCCAGCCACACCCACCTTTTGCTTCTTATTCTGTTTACCTTGTTTGTTGTCAAAACCAAGGGCTCTTTTGTAGCAGGAACTCCTTTGCATGTTAGGCCACACACTCCTAATGTAGCCAATCCTAATGAGTTTCTGCTGTTGGGTGTGGCCTATTATGCTAATGAGTTCCTGCTGGGCATGGCCAACTTGGGAGCCAGCCGGAACTCCGTTCCTGTGCGTTCCTGCCCAAAAATAGCCCTGATCCTAAGGAACAGGTACGCGTTACATTTCGCTATCACAGCACTAATGTAAAGAATCAAAAGAGACAAAACAAAGATCATTCATAACAGGTAATAGCGCAGATTGGGACTATGGGAGGAGGGAAGATGGGATCCCTTCAACTCATGCTCATTTATGCTAATGGAAACCCAGCCCGCCGCCCCCATTTTATTAGTTTTTAAAGGAAAACAAAGATGTAGAAAAACAGAGGTCTTTTCGTTTAAGAACACTTTAAATCGCCACAGAGCACGCTTTCAGGTACAAGGTTTTGGTGCTAACATTTAAGGCCCTAAACGGTCTGGGACCAACCTATCTACGGGACCGCTTCTCCTGGTACACGTCCTGAAGAGCATTACACTCTGCAGAGAAGAACCTCCTGGGGTTCCCTGGCCCGAAAGATATCCAGTTGTCCTCAACTAGAGCTAGGGACTTTTCGGCTCTGGCACCAGTTAGGTGGAACCCTCTGTGTAATGACATCCGGACCCTGCGGGACTTAAGACCTTTTACAGTTCTGCAGGGCCTGTAAAACGGAGCTCTTCCACCAGGCCTTCGATTAGGAGCTGCCACTGACGGATGAGCCATTGGAACATACTATGGCCCTTAGTGTTATCACCGTGGGATGCCACTTTCTTCTTGGATCATGTTTAGAAACTGCCACCATCTGTATTGTCTTACTTGCACTTTATGATATTATGGGAGTTTTACTGTATTCATTGTTTTATTGTATTTTATCCCGTGTAAGCCACCTTGAGCCAGTTTGCCCGGCAAGGCGGGATATAAATGGAAAGTAATAAATAAATAAAATAAAGGGCATAAACATAGAATCTGGAGGCAAGGATCTGAGGCCTACTTGACAACGGCAGAGGTGATGGTAAACTTGTTCTTGGTCTTCATCACTATAAGGGAATGGGGGGCTTGTAGGACTGAATACCTCTCCTCGTTCAAGATAGCATGAGGAAATAAAATTAGATATCTGACAAAGGAGCTCAAGGTTTCCTGCCCTCCCAGGAAGAATCTCCGCCCCTTAAAGTCCTGACAGTCCAGGAAGAGCTGTTGTTTTTTTAAGCCCCCCGTAGGGGATTTTTTATTGCATTTCCTATAAACTACAAAAGAACAAGGGAAGGTGTCTACAAACTATGGGTGAAAGTAAAGAAAACTACTAAAAACCCAAGAGATGGAGGTTATACAATGCTTAAACAAATTAGCTTTGACTTTTTTTAACAAACCAAATTTGTAAACGTTGAAAGTGATCTTCAAATCCTTTGCTTATGGTATCCAATCCAGCAAATTTGACTATACAAAGAGTAATACAAAAGCTCAATTATTAAACCGCTTTAGGTCCAGGAAGAGTTTTATCATCTCGTCTGCTGTTTTTGTAAGCTAGGCCTTAGAAGATGATAGAATGAGAGTCTCACAAAGCTAAAACACAAAAGATTGCTAAAAACAACTAGGGGATGTCAAATATAGTTAGTTTGAGATATATGTTCCTGCCTTCACAGCTTTAGCTGCATCTCCAAGCAAACCTGAAAGTCCCAGAAATGGATGGTGTGTTAATTCCCTTGATACCTTCTCTGTCCCCTGGCAAAAGCCCTCATATTGTGCCAAAACACCTGCAGAGCATATTGATGCGTCAATCCTTTCTTCCTTCTACAGCAGAAATTCTTCCATGCTACAGGCAGACCACCTCTGCCACTGTAGAAAGAAATTACACGGTTTTACTTTCTAAAGGCCAGGCTGCTGATGGGTCTTCCTAGTAGGGACCACATCCGGCCTGCTCTGAAAGCACTGCACTGGCTGCCGATAGCGTACCGGATTCGCTTCAAAGTGCTGGTTCTTACCTTTAAAGCCCTATATGGCCAGGGTCCAGCATACCTAAGGGACCACCTTTCCCCATATGTTCCCCTGCGGGCACTACGGTCAGGGACGCAACATCTCCTGACGATGCCAGGCCTCAAGGAGGCCAGGCTGGCTGCTACCAGGGCCAGAGCCTTTTCGGTGGCGGCTCCTACCTGGTGGAACGAGCTCCCGGAGGAGATCCGGGCCCTGCGGGACCTTGCGCAGTTCCGCAGGGCCTGCAAGACGGAGCTCTTCCGCCAGGCGTTTGAGTAGGAGCCGCCACTACTGTACCATCACTATCTGGCCCTGGAAGAGACACGCGAAACTGACGGCACGGAGTGGGTATACCAGCGTTCAGACGTCATCTTTATGGAAGATCATATGGAACATCTAGAGCACTTAATAATAATGTTGTTATACTGTAATAATGATTTTAAATGGTTTTAATGTGTTTTATGTGTTGGCTTATGCCTGACTGTGAGCCGCCCTGAGCCCGCGTTGCGGGGAGGGCGGGCTATAAATTGAATTTATAAATAAATAAATAAAGTAAGCAACCATTCTGCATAGTGACACAACAGACCAGCAAAATTCCACACTTATGCAACTCTTCCCTCTGCCACCATGTACATTTGAAGTAATTGTTCACATCAAGTGGAGAGGGGGGGGTTAGCAGTCACATTTCTGTAGCATGGGATTCCATAATGGAAGCCAAATGATTAGACTGCCTGTGTAGTGACATACAATTCTAAACTGTTCAGCTTACAGGATTCACCACCATACTATCTTAACAGCCTCTGCCATGGACACCAAATGTTGTCCACATACAAATAGCAAGAGGAGACCAATGAAGAGCTGAGTGTACATATTTAGGGACATCTCAAGACAGAATCCACTTGGACTGTCTCACTTTCAACTTGCAGATGGAATGGAATCATTTTGAAGCATTCGCCCAAATAAAAGCTTCTGCAGGTAGCCCATTAAAGGGAAACAATACAACACAGCTCTCTCCTTCATGTTCTAACTTCCTATGTGCATGCTGTGCATATGTGCATGGAGGAGCATTCAAACACAATCTCCCACTCATATCCTGAAGCAACACAGTAACAGAAAGAGTCTATCATATTTCTTTCCCGATTGCGCAGAACTTCGGGCTGATCTACACAAAGCATGCCAAGGAGTTGAGATCAGGGTTCCACATCCCTCAGCGAGCATCTTATCCTGTGACCAGAAATCATGGCGAAGATTAAGCCTCCTCAGGGGAGAGTTTGTAACGCGTGTGAAATTCTCAGTGTAATCCTTATCAGAGTTACACCCATCCAAGTCCCTTGAACTCAATGGGCTTAGAATGGTAGAACTCCGCTTAGCATAGCAGTTAAGTCTTTCATACAGAAATGATTTCTGTTGGACTTTGTGACCTCTGTATAGTACATCTCCTACTGTGCTTGTTATTCTTTGGAGTGCCCATCACCACGTAAGGAAACACAGTTTTGCCCTAGCCCTTTCATCTGTAAATCACTTCTGCATTTTGGTTTGGAGAGTCACAAAATGCCACATCTGATTTTTTTATTTTTAGTTAGGGGAACCCAACATTATTTCTACACCCCCAGGAGTTCATTGTAGATGTAGAGGCAATTCAGGGCTAAATGTACACAGGAAAGCAAGAGAGAAGAGGAGAATGTTTTAAGGGCTCCTTTCTCAAAACACATAAGCTGCTCACCTCTATTGTAGGATCGTATTCATCAACAAAATGGTTCTGGATAAGTTGAATAGTCAAAGCACTTTTCCCAACGCCACCGGCTCCAACCACTACGAGCTTGTATTCCGTCATCTTCTGGCCAACCCCAACTCAGGGTTCCCTCTCAACACAGCCGCCTGAGGGAAGAGAGAAGAATACAAACATAAACTTTGATACACATTTATTCTCCTATTTACTTGCGCCTGCTCCTTGCCACCATAACAGCATCGGGAATATTGATGCAAGAGTATTTGAGACAAAGCAGGAATAACTCCAGCAAAGGCGCTGGGGCAGAAAGAAAAGGTTACTGACATTCAGGTTCATCAAGCAATATAAGACCTAATCAGTTATGCACTGTTTACACGATATAGACCCGAACAGCCCATTGTACATCTCTCCCCCCCACACACACAGAAAAACCTAAAAACATCAAAAGGAATTAAAGTCCTTGCACAAATACGTAAGTTGGGCAGAGTGAAATATGCAGAAAGCAGTGAATGGATATTATTCGTCCAGGTAATTAGTACTTGTTAGTTTACTTTAAACATATTGCCAGCATGGTGTAGTGGACACAATTCTATGCCTCGCTTAATTATAACATGCCACAGCAAGCAACAGCTCAGTAGTAAAGGACACGATTTGCAAGCAATGCTCCCTCTAAGCTGTGGGGTCTTGTGAGCAAAAATACTGCTTTGCGAGCGACTGGCGTTAAAGTTACGAGCAAGTGATTTGGCTGCTGCATCAATTAGTTTGCTCTGGAGCCCTCCTTCCCTGAGCTAAGACAACAATGTGTGAGCCAGAGGCTAAAAAACCGTGAGCTCACTCACACGAACTCAGCTTAGAGGGAACACTGTTTGCAAGCTAGGATTTCAAGGTCAACCCCCAGCACTTTCAGTCCTTACCAGGTGAGCTTCGATTAGGCACACCTCATAAACTCTGCAGTGATGGTGGGCAGATCTGAATGCCCAGGAGAAAGATGGATCTGAATGGTCTCCTGATGGCTCTTGAGAAAGTTCCTGTTGACATGGCTTTCAACGGTATGGAAGAACTCTGAAATCAGGAGACCCAATGCAATTGCTCCCAGGCATCTGCTTGGCTGTGCTGGGGCCTCTTTGACCCCATGATGCACAGTTGATTGCGGAGATCTTAAGTGCAAGGGGCAATTATTAGAACAACAGCAGCTAGGGCTATTGTTAAACAAAGAATATATGAGACCGAAAGGCAAAGTGATATTGCTAAGGTGTCGAATTTGTTGGCCCCAAAGGAAGCAAAATATATAGTTGCTCCCACAGTGAATTTATCACTATTAGAGATTCCCTCTCACTGCAGGGCATACTCCCTGGCACGATGTAACATCTATCCTTCGGCCATGTTAGAAGGCCTGTATAAAAAGGTACCTTTGTCTGAGCAACTATGCCCGTGCGGTTCAGGGAAAGGTGAAACAACTGAACATATTTTACTCCGCTGTACATTTTATGAAATTATTCATGCTGTTATAAAAAGGTACCATGGATACTTGGACAAGGAAATAAGTAGGAAGCTATTATTTGATCCTGCTCCACAGATCATAATAAATTGTGCTAAATTTCTAGCAATAGTCCACCTCACTGGCTTGTTGTCATTCCTCATCAAAATAGTTCACATAGCTTTCCTATTCAGAAAGACTGGATCATGAGGACATGAATACATTGATAAACCCCAAAAAATATGTGCTGCACATGTAGTACAATTTTAGAAAGAATCCAGAAGATTTAGGAGATGGGGAGTAGAATTGTATAACCCCTATGATACTTACTCAACAGTTGAATAACAGTTGTTAGAGTATTGTAGAAATTTAGAGTTTTAGTAATTTTGTAATTAACATATGTAGATTACAGTTTTACATTTAAATATTTTATATATATTATTGGTACCCTTTTTAGCAGATTTACACTTATATTCTCGTGAGTCATTTTTTCACATCGTCTTATTCAACCATATATACCGTTTTCCCCATCTTTTCTCATACACATCCTGGTCTTCCCTTGTAGTATTAAACTTAACCTATCCATTTTCGCCAACCATAACAGTTTCTCTATCAGTTCCTCCTTTGAGGGTATTATATCTGATTTCCAACATTTTGCTAACATTATTCTTGCCACTGTAAAAAATATACATTATATATATTTTTTCCTTATTATATTTTTCTGGAAATATATTTAATAAACATATTTCTGGTATAAACTGTAACTCTAATCCTGTTATTTCTTTCACTGTATTATATATTTTGCACCAATATTTTTGTACTTTTTCACATCTCCACCACATGTGAAAATACATGCCGACATTTTTTGGAAAGAAAGAAAAAGAAAGAAACACTACTTCCATGCGACTGCTGTGACTGTGAAGAGCTGTCCAACAATGCTGTTTAGTGTTATAAGAGGTGTTTTACATTCCGGACCCCGGGAACCAAACAACAGAACCCTGCACGGCGCGGTGTAACCACTATGATAAGCACTTTGCATTCTACCAGACAACCTCCATCTTCCAGAACACGGATTTTTGGGTAAGGGCTGCTATTTCCTGGACTGCATTAAAAGACACATCACCTTTCTCAAGGAAGCCCTTTCTCAAGTGGTACCTTTAGGACCAGGTTTTATTCAGGTATAAGCTCTCCCTCCTCTGCGAGGACAGATATGCACGCCCCCCCCCCCAAATAGCTAGCAATCCAAAACAGTCCAGTGGAGCCTAAGTGGTGGGTGTTGCCTTCTGACACACTTCCGGTGATGTCAGGGGGTGTGGCATATGCAAATAAGTTATGCTAATGAGTTATGCTAATAAACGCCTGCTATAACATCTAGCGAACAGCCATTAACGGCTGTTCGAGACCCACCACGGCCGGGGTGAGCTCCCAGCCCTAGTCCCAGCTCCTGCCCACCCAGCGGCTCAAAAGCATACTTGCGAGTAGACAAAGTGGGTACCTGCTCTAGGGGGCAGGGGGCACCCTCCTCCCCGTGGGGGGGCGTGCAGCAGACGGCAGCGGCGGTGAAACAGCGATGGTGAGATGGCCTGACGACCCAGCGAAGCATGCAAGCAGCGGAGCCAGACGGAGGCGGAGCTATGGAGGCGCGGTGACATGCGGCGCGGCGGAGCCAGTCGGACAGAGCCGAGGCTGCAGCCGGCACGTGTCCGCGCTCTACAAGGAGGCCGCCGGAAGAAGCCGCTGAACATAAAAGACGAGCTCCAAAGGCGCCAGAAGGAACAACGCCGGAACAACATCTATAACCCCGAAGCCTGCCGGATTAAGAAACCGAAAAACACCTCCCCTGTTAATGTGGCCCTAGATAGGCAACGTAATCATATGTCAACCGTTGCCTTCTGACACACTTCCGGTGATGTCAGGGGGTGTGGCATATGCAAATAAGTTATGCTAATGAGTTATGCTAATAAACTCCTGCACCTCTTTTTCTACGAAATGACCCCTGGTCACAGCTATTACATTAAAAAATCTGTTTTATGGGTTTACCATTTAGGGGACAGATTTAGTAATGACTCAGCCCTACCCCACCTTCCTGAGTAGATATAAATTACCTGCCTACCATTTTTCTTCTCACCTTGACACAGAGAGTACTCCATCTTCCTGTGTTATACCTCTGAGGATGCCAGTCACAGCTACTGGCGCAACGTCAGGTTCTACAATGCCAAGACCACGGCCGCACGACCCGGAAAATCTACAGCCACTAATAAATTGTCTTCTGATCATAACGCATTCTGGTGTGTTGGTTACCTAGCCACTGTCCTGTTTTTCTCATACCGACCTTTTAAGACTTTTGCTTTCCGTCAGCATGATTGATATTAACACAATTACACAGGTAATATAACAAATACATACAGTGTTAAGCTGACAGTGGGAGTAAAAGTATCTTGACCCGGCTGGGATTTAGGGATCAAGTACAGATGGCTCCGTACGGGCAAGTTATGTGTTCAACAGGGCTATTTTGCTCATGACTCTGTTTCAGGTGAAATAATGCTGACTGCTTTAAATCTTTCCCCTTCTGATTTTAAAAAGTTTTATTTATGCAAGAGGAAAGAGTATTCACCTCTTGCGTCAGCTAAAACGACTCGGGTCTGTACTCTGGAAGACCATGAAGGTTTTGAAGAGACTGTGGACTCAATATAAGAAGCTGAGGATTCGGGTAATACAGAATAATTTTTGCTCTATGCTAATGAGTGGTGGGACTTAAAAGAAATCAACCCTGACTGTTCCCTGGAAGGCCAGATAATGAAACTAAAGCTCAAATACTTTGGCCACCAAATGAGAAAGGAGAACTCCCTGGAGAAGACCCTGATGCTGGGAAAGACTGAAGGTCAAAGAAGACGGGGACGGCAAAGGATGAGATGGTCAGACAGTGTCATAGATGCAACGAACATGAAGTTGAGCAAACTTCAGAGGACGGTGGAAGATAGGAAGGCCTGGCGGGAGCTGGTCCACGGGGTCGCGAAGAGTCAGACTCGACTGTGCAACTGAACAACAAAAAATGAGTGGTGGGACTGTGGTGAAGGTCTGGATATGTTCCCCCCAGGACTATCGGTCCTCGGAAGGAGGGTTTCTACCCTCCTGACCTTTGAGGCCTCTGAGGACTGAAGTTAATTATAATTATAATTTAGTTCAAGACCAATTTGTTAATACATTGTAAATTACTATAATGAGCTCAGATTGTTTGAAAACTTTATAAATATTATTTAGTGATAAGTTTGGGAGAAGAAAGAAGAGGGAAAATGAAGAAGAAGATGTGAAGATAAAGCATGCATGTGGAGTTTTGTTTTTTATACTATTCATTGGTTTTGGCGGTGTAGTACAATGATAAAATTCTTTCTTCAATAAAATTGCGTTAAAACCTTAAAAAGAGAAAGAAAAAGCCATAGCCGACTTACAGCGACCCCATAGGGTTTTCAAGAAAGGGAACGTTTAGAGGTCAATTGCCATTGCCTGCCTCTACACGACAACCCTGGACTTCCCTGGAGGTCTCCCATCCAAATACTAACCTGGGCCAACCCTGCTTAGCTTCCAAGATCTGATGAGATCGGGCTACCCAGGGCCATACAAGCCAAAGCATTACATTGCTGTTAATTCAGCTGTATTTAGGAATGCAGCTACCGTGTTACAGCAGAACTGTCTGTACTCAACGGTATCATCCATCCAATAATACCAATTAATCCAAAGAAAGTCTTTGTTCGTAATCAGAGACATCGGGCCAACAGTGCCTACATTCCCATCATTATCTCAATTATGAAGAAATGTTAGCGCAAATGACCTCAAGACAGTCAGTGGCAGACCCGGGAAGAGCTTTCAGGACTCCTTTATTTTGACACTCACCCATACGATGCAGTCACTTATCCACTAAAACGCCCCACAGATACCCAACAAAAGTGAAAGCGGTTTGTTTATCATTGGAACCGACAGCTTCCCTATAGTGCCAACACTTCCTTTAGTGATAAAAAGCAATCAAGGTGCAGGGAGGCAATGCTCATTCTGAAACGAAGCCCGCTGGTCACCAATTATTCCAATTAAATCACCACCGTGTCACAAAAGCAGACGTGAGGGCCAGCTCAAGACACACAACTAAGGTGCCGCAAGAAAAGATGAAGAGAGAAATGAACCGGAAGCGATCAAATATGAATGGTAACAGAATAATGAGAGATCTGAACAGACTGCACTTTCAAACAATGAGCAGCATCTACATGTTTGAGAGAGCACGACTGTTACCTTGTATGTTGCACACCGCCTGCCCTTCTGCTCATGAATTAACAATCATAACAATATTTTTCCGAAAGAATTCGAAGAAACTGATAGATACCTGATTGTATACACGTCAACGGCGGCAAGGATATTATATGCCAAATACTGGAAGAGTCAAGAAACACCAACCAAACAGGAATATATTAATAAACTTTTAGAAGCGGCGGAAATAGATAAATTAACTATGGAAATGAGAGGCACGAAGAAATGGACATTTCAAAAAACCTGGAAGAGACTATATGATTGGTATAATGTGAATGGAGTTAAAGATTAAGCTGACATGGCAAAAATAATATTTGAGTATGTAGTAATATATAATAATGGAATTAGAGAATACTAACAAATATTAGAGAATAATGAAGCGATGGATTAGGGGTAGTAACAAACTGTAATAAGTCTCTTGGTTTATATGTTGTTTGTTGAAGTTGTTTATGTTTGTGTATAGGAATATAAGAAAATCAATAAACCCTTGGGTACTTCCCAAAAAAAAAAAACAATCATAACAAACACTCTAGAATCTGACTGATAATCGCAAGACCCAGTGGAATTTCAGACTCACACAATATTTCTGCAAATGTGGTGTTCAGCTCCAGGGATCCACAGACTTTGGCTGGCTTTGGTAGTTGGCCAGCATTTGTGACTGCCCGTCCCGCAATCCTCTGACATATGTAAAAGATCCAAGGGTGGTTTTTTTACTTTAAAAAATTCTCAAGTTGGCTAATAGGCACAGGAGATGGAAGAGGTTCTGAGAGAAGGAAGTCACTATCTGTCACGTATCATGCACACCATATTCCATACAGCAGTCACAGAAGCAATGACTGCACTATCCAAACATGAAGAAGAAGAGGAGAAGAGATTGGATTTATACCCCACCCTTCACTACCCAAAGGTGTCTCAGAGTGGCTTACAAACTCCTTTCCCTTCCCCTCCTCACAACAGATACCCTGTGAGGTTGGTGGGGCTGAGAGAGCTCTTGACAGAAACGGCTCTTTTTCAAGAACAGCTCTTATCAGAACTACGGCTTGCCCAAGGTCATCCAGCCAGGTGGAAGTGGAGGTGTGGGGAATCAAACCCAGTTCTCGCAGATTAGAGTCCGCGCATTTAAGAGCCACTGAGAGCCAGTTTGGTGTAGTGGTTAAGTGCGCGGACTCTAATCTGGGAGAACCGGGTTTGATTCCCCACTCCTCCACTTGCACCTGGCTGGGTGACCTTGGGCAAGCCGTAGTTCTGATAAGAGCTGTTCTTGAAAAAGAGCAGTTTCTGTCAAGAGTTCTCTCAGCCCCACCTACCTCACAGGGTGTCTGTTGTGGGGAGGGGAAGGGAAAGGAGTTTGTAAGCCGCTCTGAGACACCTTTGGGTAGTGAAGGGTGGGGTAAAAATCCAATCTCTTCTTCTTCTTCTTAACCACTACACCAAACTGGCAATGCTTCTCCCAAAATACTGTAGTCAGAGTGCTAGAAAAATGAGACGTCTTCAAAAGGGAACTTTATTCATCCTTTAGTCAAGACAAGCAGACTGTACAAACGAGATCTGAAGAAGTGAGCAAAGACTTGCGAAAGTTCGTACCCTGCCACATATTTTGTTAGTTTTCAAGGTGCTACTGGACTCTTGCTCTTTTCTGCTGTGCGAACGAGAAATATTTATTATGTGCTGGAATAACTATACCAAACAGCCTCAAGATGTTAAGATGGGGGGGCAGATTTCCCCCCCAATTTCTTTTCAGAAAAAAGAATGCAAATGGGGGTGTTTTTCCCCAGATATATGTAATACTTTCCTGTCTAACCTAAACCTGTTTTACTACTTTAACATAAAAAACACAATTTATAACTTAGTATATAAAATTATACTATTTTGCACATTTGCAGAATGTAAAAGCATAGATGCCTTGGTATTCTACAAGCAAAACTGCAAGCATGCCCAATTCTTGAAAGGAAGCTGGAAATGGCTGCCCCGTGGGCCAAAGTGAACAGCTTCTGCTCCCCAAATTTCCCTAGCTTTCCATTGGAAAAACTGAAAAGAATCTGTATGAGGATCCCTCCCTGTTCGGTCCCGCCTTCCCGCCCTCGGCCATCTTGCAGGTCGCCGTGGGCAGGTCTCCCCAGGCCTCAGAATGGAAAGCAGAACTTGCTACATGGAAGATATTTGGCAGTGAGGAGGAAAGCGGCTCGGAGATCGGGGACGACAATCCAGAAGGAGAACAAGCTACAGGAGGTGTACCATATAACCTGAGAGACAAGAAAGGGAAGAACCCCCCAAAATGAGAAACTGTTCAGAACGCGCATAAAAAGACTATTATATTAATAACCCGAAAGGACTTTATTAACATGACTAACACTTTAATCTTTTTTCTATAGGAAGAAAAAGAAGAAGATTCAGAATGGGAAGGGAAAGGGGGCGGCTTCTCCTTCTCAGGTCAGTAGCTCTCCCAGGATCAGAACTGTGCCCTGCCCTCCTCCTCAGCCTCGTAGGACAGTTTCCTTTTGAAGGGTCTTGCTGCCCCCTGACACTCCTTTCCCCCAGCCCCCTTGGTTCCCACATCCTAACCAATCCCTGGGGCTGCGATGGTTCACTGCTCACCCTTTTCCTCTTCCTGGCCACCAGTCAGCCCTTCCTCCTCCCAGCCTTCCCTGCCCCATTGGCTGGGCCTGGACTTTGGCTAAGGTCGGCAACTGAGCCTCTGGGGGCCCACCTCCGTTCTCCACTGCCTGGCGGTAGGGCCTGGGCTGCTGCTGCTGCTACCAGGCCCAGCTACGCATGGGCTGTCTCCCCTGACTCTGCCTTGTTCCGTGTCTGCCCGGGGATGCTCTCAGGCTGGGCCCCACCTGATTCTTCCCCCCCCAGGGCCTCCTACCTGTCAGGGCCCCGGGCATCAGGTAGGGGCTGCACAGACCAGTCTCCAGACCTACCTTCAGACCCTGGTGTAGAGATGTAAAATTTCCGGAAATTTTGAAGCTCGGAAAAAAACCCTTTTTTTTTCAGGACAAAACGGAAATTTTTGGAAAAATTGGAAAAAAAATGCTACATTAACATTTCTTTTGTCTTTTCTAGATTGAAAGCCATTCTGTTACTTTAGGAACATAAAATATGACTATGGACATTTTTACTTGGCATGAAATTATCACAACTAGCATATTAAAAATATAGTGTATCCAAACAATTACTACAACCAGAATACCCTCCCACATGCAAAAACAAAACTGAAACTTCTTTATTTTCTTCTGACAATCACACCTCCTAAAGGAAGAAATGCATCTTGTTCTTGCATTGGAGAGTTCTGTTTGTAACTAGGACTTGCTTGTCCTCAGTGCACAGAAATTAGATTAATCTGATACCATATATAAGAAATTATTTGGAAAATATCTGAACACTTTGTCTTAAAATATTTTATTCATCATGTTAAAATAAAACATTCCATAGTCAATTTTTTTCCTTTTTTCAATTTTTCCAATTTTTCGGGAAAAAACAAAAAGGCTTCAGGGAAAAAAACGGGGGAAATGGTTTTTTCCCGAATTTTTCCCTTTTTTTTCCGGGCCTTCACATCTCTACCCTGGTGGGTCAGATCTGACCACAGCCAAGATGGCGGCACAGTTGAGAGCCTTGCCATTTGCCACATTGTACGCCATGCGGCTCGATCCGGTTACTGACACAGGCCTCCTTGCAGCAAGGCAATTTCTCTTGGCACACTTTTCTCCCATTGCACTAAGGGGTAGACCATGGCTGCATGTGTACTTTATCACATCTTGTGTGTTAGTTAAAAACAAAAACACACACAGTAAAATTGAGTAGATCAATTTTTTAACCTCTTGGTGAAGTTTTCTTGTAAAAACAAACGGTGCAAACTCACCCTTAGTCTTACACAAACATGTTGGTCCTCTCTTGGCATAAGGTATTTGGAGAAGGCCAGAGCTCAGCAAATCCCATATCTGCCCCCCCCAGTATATCTGCCCCCCCCCCGGCTTAGAGGACACTTTAGCCTGATGGGAAATCAGCACCTGCAGTCATCATCGCTGCAGCATCTCAGCCAACTCCAGGGGGAATCCCAGATGTCTTCTCAAAGAAGCCCTTTTCCTGCAAGGCATCCAAGATGGCCACTGGGCCCGGCTGAGATGCTGCAGCTGCTCCAGTGACTGCAATGCTTTGGCCTCAGCTGAGAGGCAGCAATTTCTCCCAGAAGAGGGTTCAGGCCAGGAAGGTAGAGCAGATTGTGGAGTGCCATCCGGAAAGAGCTAAGGCAGCTAGACCAATGGATGTCTCACTCGGGCACTGCTTCTACTGGTTGGTGTAAAGGGAGAGCGTTCCCTCTGGGAAAATATCAGTACTCAGAGGAGTGGATTGCAAAGGGTTGTCCACCCTTCGCGCAACCTGGCACCCTCCCAGGGTTTCTTGCTCCTGCAGTGGGACTTAAGCTGCTCTAGACTTTGCTCACGTGCAGGATATGGCTCAAAAATGATGGTCACAGTCACATAACAGACTGCAAAAAGAAAAAACTGGGAGGTAACTGTGCTAGAAAATATTTCAATAACAATCACAATATGTATACAAAAAAGTGTTCAAAAAATCAAATAAATGCAGAAGGCAGTTGAAAATGGTGTTGACGATGGTCTCCGGAATGTTCTATCGTTTCGACACTATTCTTCTTCCGAAAGTGGATGAAAGCCTTACATACAGCGACTCTTGGTCTGTCATTTCAACAAGTAGGTATCACAAATTTCATTAATATTCACCGATGTATCATAACTTAATTGCAAGAAATTCTCTGGAAGAATGTTCCTAGGGCAAAGTGCTTGTATAATGCCTTGTGCATTTATATGATTCTTTGTACACTTTTTTGTATAAATATTGTGATTGTTATTGAAATATTTTCTAGCGCAGTTATCTCACATGTGCAGGATATGACAGGAGCAGAGAGATGGAGGGTCGGGGCGCACATGGGAAGGGAGCCATGAAGATGCAGGGAGAAGGCTGTGGGGCTTACCCAGAGATTTAGCAGTACAGTCAGGTCTCAGTTGTTTCCATCCTTAATAGAATACAGAGTATTTCTAGCTCTTGTGGAGACAGCCTGCAGCACAAATTTGCTTGAGGGAACATGGCGGCACTTGGATGCCAAGCCGTCATCTGAGGAGGGGGAAATCTGACAGAAGAGATGAGAATTTTCATTTCCTTAAATAAATATTCAAGTTGCCAGGGATCAGTTGCTTAAATCTGATCAATTTCTATATTTGTGTCTCTCAGATCTGATTTTTAAGATCTTGTAAATTGATGGGGGGGGGTTTCCACATTTTAAGGTAGTCAGCACAAACCCAGGCTTTGCAGAGAACAAAACACAGCAGAGAAGCCCAATTTTTACGATAACATTTAAACGTAATGGAGCAGAAATCCAAAGTGGGTCAGTGTTGTATTTATTCCCACAACTACCGTACATTGAGTGGAGTCTAGTCATGAGGGTCAGTGTTGTATTTATTCCCACAACTACATTGAGTGGAGTCTAGTGATGTCATGAGGTGGGTAAAAAATGATCCTGGCTCCTAAATATTTAAGCACCTTCCTAGATCGAAAGAAACTTTGTCAAGGTCTGGGAGAAGCCAGAGAAGAACTCTGGACTTCAACCCTTAGCTGCTTTCTCCTAATCCTTAATAGAATACAGAGTATTTCTAGCCCTTGTGGAGACAGCCTGCAACACAAATTTGCTTGAGGGAACACGGCGGCACTTGGATGCCAGGCCGTCATCTGAGGAGGGGAAAATCTGACAGAGGAGATGAGAATTTTCATTTCCTTAAATAAATATTCAAGTTGCCAGGGATCAGTTGCTTAAATCTGATCAATTTCTATATTTGTGTCTCTCAGATCTGATTTTTAAGATCTTGTAAATTGATGGGGGTTTTTTCCCACATTTTAAGGTAGTCAGCACAAACCCAGGCTTTGCAGAGAACAAAACACAGCAGAGAAGCCCCATTTTTACGATAACATTTAAACGTAATGGAGCAGAAATCCAAAGTGGGTCAGTGTTGTATTTATTCCCACAACTACCGTACATTGAGTGGAGTCTAAGTGATGTCATGAGGTGGGTAAAAAATGATCCTGGCTCCTAAATATTTAAGCACCTTCCTAGATCGAAAGAAACTTTGTCAAGGTCTGGGAGAAGCCAGAGAAGAACTCTGGACTTCAACCCTTAGCTGCTTTCTCCTAACTGTCTAGGGCAGTGATGGCGAACCTTTTAGCGACCGAGTGCCCAAACTGCGACCCAAAACCCACTTATTTATCGCAAAGTGCCAACACGGCCATTTAACCTGAATACTGAGGTTTTACTTGAGAAAAAACAACTCATACATTAACTTAAGATGATCCAAACAAAGTAAGGAAAGCAATCCCAATTGCTTTCATTTACTTAAAATTATTTGGCAGAGAATTCCACACTTTAATGACGGTCTGGGCCTGGCTGGGGCGATGGCTCACGTGCCCACAGAGAAGGCTCTGAGTGCCACCTCTGGCACCAGTGCCATAGGTTTGCCACCCTTGGTCTAGGGCAAAAATCCTCTGGATCAACACACAAGTAGGTACAAAAGACAACAGGGTACATCCAGATGCAACTGACAGGGTGGGGTTCCAGTTAGCCACACGGTCACCCACTCACTAATGGGAGGACAATACAGATAAATCGCAGTAGCTAAAAAGCAAAAAAAAAACCAAAACCACCCAACAGTTTAGTAAACACAAAAAGCCAAGACCCCGCTGCATATGAGCAAAGATGTTGTGCAAGTGTAAGGTAGATACCAAGGAGGAGGACATCTATTCGCAACATGAGAGATAATCAGCCTGGCAGCCAAGTAAGCCATTAGGCAGAATTTGATATGCTGGATTTAGAGTTGTACCTAAGATCTTCACATCCGTAAGTAGGGGGTTTTTTTGTCTGTGCTGCAGGACTGGAGCCACTGTAGTTCCATCTCGGGTTCACCTTCACGACTCCTCGGCTGCATTTGTTTATATCCGGAGCTGTCCTCCCCGTGCCCAATGAGTACAGCTACAGCACGACATGAGCCACCACATTACATCTGAGTGGAAACTGATCCAAGGATCTTGCTCATCGGAATACCTGTGAGCCATGAGCACGCAAACACTCTCAGCACTGCCAGACAGCTTTAAGACTGAAGGGCAGGCAACCGCTAACAAAAGAGAACCTATCTCGGCTCTAAATCAGAAAAAACAAACCCTATAAATTCCTTAATAATATTTCTTCCTAAAGCAACATTCTTAAATTTCCTGCAAAGTGGTATCAAACAAGAGGGGCTCAGAAGCAGAAAGGCAGGGGGCATTTCCTGCAGGAGCACACAGGAGCGGAGATCCGGCAGTAAGGAGCCCGGGGGGCGGGGCCCATGCAACCCACCCCCTGCTCCCAGCAGCCCTCAGTCAGAGCAAGAAGCAGCCAGGTACGTTGCAGAGCTCCCCCCCGCCACCGCCCAGTCCAAAACAGTCCAGTGGCACCTTTAAGACCAAGTTTTATTCAGATACAATCTCTCTTTCCTCTGCGAGGACAGATCTGCACGTTCCTCCCCCCCCCCAAATAGCTAGCAATCCAAAACAGTCCAGTGGAGCCTGAGCAGTGAGTGTTGCCTTCTGACACACTTCCAGTGATGTCAGGGGGTGTGGCATGTGCAAATAAGTTATGCTAATGAGCTCCTGCACCTCTTTTTCTACGAAATGACCCCTGCAGAAAGGTATTTATGAAACTTGTATACAGCAGAAGACGAATATAGGAATTCAGGACAGAGAAGAAACAGTGAGTTGTGCTCTGTGCTATTCACTGTGGGTCAAGAAGGCATTGCATTAAGCGGCATGCAAAAAAGCACTTCAAATAAGGTATTTACTACTCCATTTAGGGCATAACATTTCCCATGTATCAATGTGCATTATGAAATACTAAGGAGAAATGCCTGTTGTGGGAAGAAATACAACGGGATCTAGAAGGAAGCTCCAGATGAGTGTCCCGACTGTGGCTGGTGGGGCAGCAGAGGGAAGCGGAAAATGGAGGGAGGCAAGCCATGTTTCTTTCCTTCTGCTTAGCTATAAGACAGGGCTGTCTCAAGTCATTTTGC
>NW_015167174.1:70870-87690 GCF_001447785.1 Gekko japonicus
AAGCAAAGGCGAATCAGGCCACATATGCAAATGACCTCTGTGTTCTGACTGGCTGTGGGGGGGAGAGGAACAGCAAACTGTTTAGAATGTTGGAGGCAGGACTCAGGCAAAGCAGCCAGTGGATAGGGAGACCCTCTGAATGACAGATCAGAGAGCGAACTGATTTTGGAGCGTGTTGGAATGTTCAGGGGAGTCCATGACCAAAATCTCCCTTATATATAAAAGCCGAATGGTGGTGGCACTTCTCTAGAACATTCCACATGCTCCGGAATTGGTTGGCGCCCTGGTGTCACTCAGAATCTGTCCCTATCCACTGGCTGCATTGCTTGAGTCTCGCCTCCACATTCTAAACAGTTTGCTGTTCCTCTCCCCCCCATAGCCAGTCAGAACACAGAGGTTATTTGCATATGCAGCCTCACTGGCCTTTGCCTCGGAACCCAGAGGTCCTTTGCATATGCGACTTGATTGGCTTTTGCCTCTAACATTCTAAACAGTTTGCTGTTCTGAAGTAAAATGTGTCCAATCTCCAGGTGAGGGCTGGAGATCACTCAGAATTACAACTGCTTTCCAGATGGCAGAGATCAATTCCCCTGGAGAAAATGGTGGGCTCTGTATCCTTATATGCTGCTAAGGTGGCCCCCATATGACAGTCAATGTGACATAGATGGTTCTCTGCCACGAAGAGAAATTGTAAAGCCTCTGATGGAGACTCCTGGACCCGATTCCTCCTTGACGGTTTGCGTGCGCTGGCCGTGATGTCATCTGTCCTCACCAGTTATATTGATTCTGGCAAAAGAAAATCAACACTTGGGTTCTGCCCTGAATCCCAGATCCGAAATGAAAGCCAAAGCCACTACAGTGGTCTTGCTTGATGTTTACTTTTGACCATACAACTGAATTCAAAGATTCTATCATAGATCCCAAAAGATGACCTAGCAGCATCAAACCTGCCCATTGCAAGGGTAGACAATTTTCAGTTTGTGTTCCAGCAGGAAGGATTCTACAAGGCTCGTGTTCAGAACTGCCCATAAGTGCCTGAAGAAAAGGCATCTCCTCCTCCAGAGCATTAAAAGATATATGGACAGCAATGCTGAGTGATTTACCATACTTTTCGGCAGATTTAGTATACAAACTTGACCTGGAACTGCCCAAGAGGCTCTGAGATTCTGTCCTGCGGTCTTCCTTCTCCCCATCATTTTGCTCTGTGCGGCCCTCCAAAGGGAGAAGAGGAAGAGGGGAAGAAAAAATAAGTTGCTGTAGATTTCCCGGGTCGGGTGGCCGTGGTCTTGGCATTGTAGAACCTGATGTTTCGCCAGTAACTGTGGCTGGCATCCTCGGAGGTATCACACAGAAAGATGGAGTACTCTCTATGTCAAGGTGAGAAGAAAAATGGTAGGCAGGCAATTTAGATCTACTAAGGTGGGGTAGGGCTGAGTCATTATCTTGCAGGAGTTCCCCAGGCTATGAACATGCTAACGGAGGAGCTTTCCTGAGGAGGTTCTTTTGTATATGGATTGTTTCCCGATGAGGTTTCCTGTTTCCTGAGGAGGTTCTTTTGTATGTGGATTGGCTGTTGAAATTCTAAGCTTACCTGTAGCGCTATTGTTTCCTGGATCGCTTTCTTCCTACGGTCTTTGAGTCATGGGGAAGAAAATGGATAGTTTTCTTCCACATGACTCAGACTGTAAGCCAAACTGAAACTAATCCCCTGTGAGACAGCTTCTGCTGGAAAGAGTTACCTTAGCTAATCAACCACCCTGCAGGCAGGGCTGGGTCTGGGAAGGCTCAATATTCCAACCTTAAGAGCTGCCATTGTCTGCTACCTACTGGAGATTATAAAACTGGGGCTTCCCCCACTCCTGCCTGGCATCGTCTCTACCAAATGCACCTGTGGAGGGCCCATCTCCACTTTCAAGGCAACCTGCGGCCTTGCAACAGAGTTCTTGCTGGGGCCAACAGGCAGGTCACAGCAAGGCTCATGAAGGCTGCTCTCCAAGAAGAAAGCTGCCTGGCTGAAATCCTTCCGTTGATCTGTTGCCTCACTGCTGGACTGGTTGTATAAATCATGCTACTCACGTGGCTACACACAGGGGTCATTTCGTTGAAAAAGAGGTGCAGGAGCTCATTAGCATAACTCATTAGCACAGCAGCTCCATGCGGCAGTTTTGCAGGTAAGAAAACAGCATGGGGAGGGAGGGTAAAGCAACTGATCCGTGTGTGCTGTGGTCACAGATAGAACAGAGGCGCAAAACTCCCATCACAGGCAAGATCTAATGTCCTCATGTTGTTCCCCAACACACACAACTCTAATGCGCAGATGGGGCCTCGGGCCTGGATTGGGATTCCCTCACGTAGGCCGAGTTCAGACTGGCAGTTTGAAGCGGGAGGGAGTCGTGGCAAAAAAGAGCCACAACAAACTGTTCCGGGTTGTCCCCGGTCAAACTGTGCAGACTGATGCGGGAGCAGACCAGGGAGGAGGCGCGAGGGAGCGTTCACACTGTTGGCCCGGAGGCACGGCTGGAAGCGGCATTTTCCTCGCAGCAGACGCCTGGGCGCAGCGGCAAATGGGACAGGATCCGGCGGCTGTGGGCCATGGGCACATCCGGCAACATCACTACCCCCTCTTCAAGGCAATCACCCGCACCTTCCTGGTGTCAGAGTGAGGCTAGGAGATCAGTCAGCGTGAACAACTGGCGCACATTATTAACGCGGGCTGTTCCCAGCTTTTAGCGGTTAGCGTTCACACTTCTGGGAAGCAGAACGAAGCGGGATAAACGAGCTCTCCAAAGTTTGCTACCGCTTTCACCAGGTATCTTTTAAACCCAGGAGTGAAGCGTTACAAGACGGTTTGAGTACGGGTGGGGGACGCCGGACGGATCTGCCTGTGTGAACGGTCCCTTCAATCTGCTTGTGAAACATTCCCCACACGCGCCTATATCGGGGCAAACTGCCAGTCTGAATTCGGCCATAGAGAGAGAGGAAGGTGGAACTGAGCCCTGCCTTCAAACGCAATAGGAGTCAAACCACCCATCAGTTAGGGCAGTGATGGCGAACCTTTTAGAGACCGAGTGCCCAAACTGCGAGCCAAAACCCACTTATTTATCGCAAAGTGCCAACACGGCAATTAAACCTGGATACTGAGGTTTAGTCATGCCGGCCACATGACCACGGAAACGTCTTCGGACAGCGCTGGCTCTTCGGCTTTGAAACGGAGATGAGCACCGCAACCCTAGAGTCGGATTCAACTGGCTTTCGAGCAAGGGACGCTTTACCTTTACTGAGGTTTTACTTTAGAAAAAACAACTCATACGTTAACGTAAGATGATGCAAACAAAGTAAGGAAAGCAATCCCAAATGCTTTCATTTACTTAAAATTATTTGGCAGAGAATTCGACACTTTAATGACAGTCTAGGCCTGGCTGGGGCGATGGCACGCGTGCCCACAGGGAGGGCTCTGAGTGCCACCTCTGGCACCCGTGCCATAGGTTCGCCACCACTGAGTTAGGGTATCCTGCCCTCTGAATGAATTATGGGTTCCCTGGAGAACCTGGTTAGAAGAAGATGAAAGCAAAGCAGCAAGTGATACAGATATACAATGTCCAATAGAAAGGTAAGCTACCTTTTCTGCTTCTCCACACAGCCTACGCTTCAAAGACAAAATCATGATAACCATTGCTGTTTTGAGAAATGTAACCCTCTTTCCATTGCTTCACCTGTAAACTCTGAGGCGTCTTTTTTTTTTATGGAGTTGCCTGCCTTCTCTAGTCCGCCTTGAGCCATAACTGGTTTGCTGAATGAAGCTCCTCCTACTCTACATCTTCACCATTACTAAAAAGGGGAAGTAACACTGGGAATTGAATTTAAAACTTCTGCACCAAGTTCAAACTTAAAAATGCAGTCTACAGATAGACCTTAGGAAGTACGTAGCTCATCCTCAAACCCCAAACAGTTTGGTGTCGTGGTGAAGTGCGCGGACTCTAATCTGGGAGAACCGGGTTTGGTTACACACTCCTCCACTTGCAGCTGCTGGATGACCTTGGGCAAGCCATAGTTCTGATAAGAGCTGTTCTTGGAAAAGAGCAGTTTCTGTCAGAGCTCTCTCAGCCCCACCTACCTCCCAGGGTGTCTGTTGTGGGGAGGGGAAGGGAAAGGAGTTTGTAAGCTGCTCTGAGACAACTTCGGGTAGTGAAGGGCGGGGTATAAATCCAATCTCCTCTTCTTCTTCATATGACACACTGTTACATAATGATAATAATTAAACCCTGCACTACATTCCACCAGAGAGATTTAAAACTGATCTCTGCATCTAGAGAAAGAGGTAGGTGCATGCATGTGCAAACATGCAAGAGCGGTCCAAGCACGCAAAAGGACAAAGAACACCTCGGGGCACATTTAATGCACACTGTCGTGAATAGAGAGACATTTGCCATTCCTAACACTTGCTCCAGAGTCAGCAATACAAGGCGCAGGTGTCATTTCAGACATATCCACAAACTGCTCTCCAAGAATAAAGCTGTGCCATCACCTAGCTTCAAAGAAGAATCCCCACGGTTCCATGCTTGGGCGGAGGAGAAACTCCCTCCACTTCCCTCCACAATAGCCGAATTTTTGTCAGCCATCACTGTTCTCAGTTGGATCAGATTAAAGGCCTAAATACCTATGAATTGTTTCTCCTTCCCCTTTTTAAGAGCCCTCGTTCTTTAAAGTGTGGTGTAGTGCTTAGTGTGTCAGACACTGACTTTGTAGACCGAAATCTGAATCCCCGCTCATGCCATGGATACTTGCTGGGTGATCTTGAGCCAGTCACATACTCTCAAGCCTAACTGACCTCAGGGGGTTGTTGTAAGGATAAAACGGAGGCAAGAACAATATAGGGTTGCGTTGGGTCCCCCATGGAGAGAAAGTCAGGGTACAAATGAAAGACATGAACAAACCCACCTTTGCCTTTTTCCCTTTCCTATCCCTATGCCCTTTCTCCAGTTTGGAGAAAGCCAGTTTGGTGTCGTGGTTAAGTGCGCGGACTCTAATCTGGGAGAACCAGGTTTGATTCTCCACTCCTCCACTTGCACCTGGCTGGATGATCTTGGGCAAGCCATAGTTCTGATAAGAGCTGTACTTGAAAAAGAGCAGTTACTGTCAGAGCTCTCTCAGCCCCACCTACCTCACAGGGTGTCTGTTGTGGGGAAGGGAAAGGAGTTTGTAAGCCGCTCTGAGACTCCCTCGGGTAGTGAAGGGCCATGGTGTATAAATCCAATCTCTTCTCGTCTTCTTCTTCTTTCTCCCCAACCCTCCCATTCACTGTTTAATTCTTCTACTCTTATGGGCATAGGTAAGAGGAGTCCTCTGGTACCTTAAGAACCAAAAGTTTATTGAAGCATAAGCCTGAGGCACAAATTTACTCTGTAAACCAAATAGCCAGTCCAATGTTCCCTCTAATCTGTGGAATCTTGTGAGCAAAAATTCTACTTTGTGAGCTACTGGCATTACAGCTGTTAGTGAGCGATTTGGCTACTGCATAAATTAGTCTGCTCTGGAGCCCTCCTTCCTGAGCTAACACAAAAATCTGTGAGCTGGAGGCTAAAAAACTGTGAGCTAGCTCACACTAACTCAGCTTAGAGGGAACACTGATGGCCACGCTAAAAAAAATATAAGTATAAAGCATTTCTACAGCAGCATGTAAGTCCACAAAATTTTAACAAATGAAGTCCCTCTGAGATGTTATATATTATGGTCAACTTGCAGAGGTCAGGCAGATGTTAACTGCTCTTGTCTAACCACAGCCCAGCTGCCTTTGAGTACTGACCTACAACGGTTCCTGTGTTAGGTCCTGGATAGGGAACAATGCCAACAAAAGTCCGCATGGTCAAAGCCATGGTATTCCCAGTAGTCATGTATGGCTGCGAGAGTTGGACTATAAGGAAGGCCGAGCGCCGAAGAATAGATTCTTTTGAATGATGGTGCTGGAGAAGACTCTTGAGAGTCCCTTGGACTGCAAGAAGATCAAATCAGTCAATCCTAAAAGAAATCAACCCTGGCTGTACCCTGGAAGGCCAGATAATGAAACTGAAGCTCAAATACTTTGGCCACCCAATGAGAAGGGAGCACTCACTGGAGAAGACCCTGATGCTGGGAAAGACTGAAGGTCAAAGAAGACGGGGCCGGCAAAGGATGAGATGGTTAGGCAGTGTCATAGATGCAACGAACATGAAACTGAGCCAACTTCAGAGGACAGCGGAAGACAGGAAGGCCTGGCGTGATCTGGTCCATGGGGGCGCGAAGAGTCGGACTCGACTGTGCGACTGAACAACAACAACAAGGGAAATAGAGACCTTACTTCGAGCAGCATGGACAACAACATACATGCCGGGCAGCTTGGAGTCAGCCCCACAACATGACAGATCGAACCACTGGAAAGGACCTGGATTCAACAGCAACATTCTCCTGAATATTTCCACACCAATCCCTTTAAAAGCTATACTGAATATAGCTGCATCTGACAAAAACACGCACTTAAGTGTTTAAACAGGTGTCTTATTCGAAGGACAGTGTCACATGTAAGGAGTGTCTCCCAGCCTTATCTCAGATCTCTGCCAAAAATGGGGCAGCAAGAACTTAGTGGACACCTATACGGTCAAAATGCTGAAATCTCCAATTCAAATACGCACAACAACATACCAGAGCAAACAGCACAGACTCCCTTTGCTGTTCCTGACAAGCAGGAGTCCCAGAGCTTTGATACATACAACAAAACAGCAGGAGGGACCAAAGAAAATCATGTACCATTCACCTACAGAAATAGATAACGACAGAGAAACACTTCCACATACAGAGACTGTTCAGTGTACAGAATTTCTTTTTCTTATTTTTCAAAGAGAAATGATAAACTCAAAGACAGACACTTTCACAACCAAGGAGTCTGTACTTAAATCAGACCATAATGTAAATACAGAACTAACGCACTAGCCACAATTTGCATTTGATTTATCTTCTGTGACCTGTACTGCGTTCATGAACATTCATACATACAACACAAAATGCACAAGGGAGGCTGAAAGGCACTTTTCAGCATCATGCATGAAATCAGTCTTACTGTCCTATCCTTAACACGCGGAAATGCCACTAAAGTTGAACTGTACCTTTTGTTGTCGTTGTTGTTCAGTCGCACAATCGAGTCCGACTCTTCGCGACCCCGTGGACCAGATCACGCCAGGCCTTCCTGTCTTCCGCCGTCCTCTGAAGTTTGCTCAACTTCATGTACCTACTTCCTAGTTAAATATACTCCAGATTACAATCTAAGGTAAATTGTTTCAGGAAAACTGCCTTATGCCATGTCCCTGTGAACTTTATTTGAAGGTCACAGCAATGCCTAGAGCTTAGCAACATGATAATGTTGATACTGATAAGACAAAAATTACTACAGTAGTAGTAGAACGTTTCAATATTTAAAGCAAGCTTTTTACAAAGAGTTTTTTCCTTTAAATTTTCCAAAGCTTTCATACTTTCTGCTTAAACAGATTTTAGATACTGATCTCTTCACAAATTATGCTGCAATAAATTTGTCTTTGTCGTCAAGTGTTCACTCAACAAGGAACGATAGCTAGTCCCAATGATGGGATTCTTGTCAATAGTAATTATGATTTTCCAGCAATAACAATAACTATGAAATTAACAATCTGATGGATTCCATTCATCTAACTGGGAAACCATGAAGGAATTGTACAGCATACACTGGAGGCAAGAAGAAGAAGAGGAGGAGGAGGAGGAGGAAGAGGAGGAGGAAGAGGAGGAGATTGGATTTATACCCCACCCTTCACTACCCAAAGGTGTCTCAGAGTGGCTTACAAACTCCTTTCCATTCCCCTCCCCACAACAGACACCCTGGGAGGTAGGTGAAGCTGAGAGAGCTCTTGACAGAAACTGCTCTTTTTCAAGGACAGCTCTTATCAGAACTACGGCTTGCCCAAGGCCATCCAGCCAGGTGCAACTGGAGGAGTGGGGAATCAAACCCGGCTCTTCCAGTTTAGAGTCCGCACACTTAACCACCACACCAAACTGGCTCTACTACACCAAACTACCACTGTACAGCATCCTTACGCCCCACTTGGCCATTCGTTTTAATATCGATTCAGGTTTTTAGCCTCCGGCTCACACATTTTTGTCTCAGCTCAGGAAGGAGGGCTCCAGAGCAAACTAATCTATGCAGGAGTCAAATCACTCGCTCACAACTTTCATGCCAGTAGCTCACAAAGTACAATTTTTGCTCACAAGACTCCACAGCTTAGAGGGAACATTGGTCCTGTTATTAGTCGACATGGAATGTTTCCAGCAAGAGTTGATAAGTAGTATTTGATAAGAACTGGGATTGCTACACGCTCAGATAAAGTGTATATTGCGAAACGAATGTTCACATTGCGCAGTATTTGTTAGTGTGTGAGCGATGACAGAAGGATATTCCTTACAGAACTGTAGTACTACTTTAGTAAATGTTTTTGCAACTTATCTTTATTGACGCTTCGTTATTTTTATCACGGATGTTGTTTTTGGAGTTCCACTCTACAAGGACTGCTGGATTAAAAACAAGTGAAATTTAAATGTGTTCAAATTGCTTCCACTTTTAATCTAACCACAGTTTCAATGCCAACAGACAACAATGTACACCATACAATATACACCATCAATATGATGTTCTTTGAAAGCGATGACGAACCTCAACAGCATGATAAAAAGTAGAGACATCACCCTGCCAACAAAAGTCCGCATGGTCAAAGCAATGGTATTCCCAGTAGTCATGTATGGCTGCGAGAGTTGGACTATAAGGAAGGCCGAGTGCCGAAGAATAGATTCTTTTGAACTATGGTGTTGGAGAAGACTCTTGAGAGTCCCTTGGACTGCAAAAAGATCCAATCAGTCAATCCTAAAAGAAATCAACCCTGACTGTTCCCTGGAAGGCCAGACAATGAAACTGAAGCTCAAATCCTTTGGCCACCCAATGAGAAGGGAGCACTCCCTGGAGAAGACCCTGATGCTGGGAAAGACTGAAGGTCAAAGAAGACGGGGACGGCAAAGGATGAGATGGTTAGACAGTGTCACAGATGCAATGAACATGAAGTTGAGCAAACTTCAGAGGACAGCAGAAGACAGGAGGGCCTGGCGGGATCTGGTCCATGGGGTCGCGAAGAGTCGGACTCGACTGTGCGACTGAACAACAACAACTTTAAATTGTATTCAGAAGGATGCAAAAATGTAATTTTTGTTACCCTTGACCCTCGTACATGGGTCCCCAACATGGTGCCCGCGTGAGCCCCATGGCCCCCACCAACACTTTTCCTAGCACCTGCTCAGTGTTTTTAGAAACTGGGCAGACCAAGTGGGGCTTCTGCCCAGCCGGACTTCTGATTGGCTGTGCAGATTATTTAAAAACATTGCTGTGGCAGCAGCTGACACCACAGCACAAGGTTATTTACTGTGTGACTGAAGGTAGGCTGCAGCAGCCATTTTGTGGCTGGCTCTGTCTCATGCCACGGCCATTTTGTGACTGTTCCCACCACCATGTGTTAGACTTTTGAAGGCAGCCACAGGTTTAAAAAAGGCTGGGGACCCCATACATTAACTCCTATCCACTGAGACCTAGTAAAATAAATACTAAATCCCACATTATGCAGAGGTCTCCCTTCACTGCACTAACAGGTGAAGCAGAGGTCAGAACAGCAAGGAGTTCCATTTTAGTTTTTTAACCTTCTCATGTCACCTCCAGCCATCCTAAGCATGAAGTGCTTATGGGTAAAACATGCACCATTTTATTCCCTGGAATACTTGTTGCAATGTCTGGTCATCTGGAAAGCACACATCAGAAGCCATTAGACACACAACACACATTGAAAATGAGTTTATCCCTTGTAAGGTCATCACCAGAGGTCATTTCGGGGGGGAACGCGGGGGAACTCAGTTCCCCCAGGTGAGGTACGGGGGGCGGGGCACATGACGAAGCCCCGCCCCCTGCTTCCGGCCGCCCCGCTTCCGGCCCTCATTCAGCCAGGAGGAGGCAGGAGAAGAGGGAGGGTAAGTTGCTTCCTCCCTGCCTCTCCCCACCCCTGCCTGCCTGGGACCAGGGAGGGCCTTTGTGGGGCTTCCTTGCACTCCCGCCGGCCTTGCAGGTCCACCGCTGGGCCCCTCATGGGGCTCGGCAGTGGAGCTGCAAGGCCGGCAGCGGCAGCCGGGACCGTTGGGAGCGGGGTGTGTGGCCTTATGGCACATTTCCGGTGATGTCAGGGGGTGTGGCCTTATGACACACTTCCGGTGATGTCAGGGGGTGTGGCATATGCTAATGAGTTATGCTAATGAGTTCCCCTAGCTCTTTTTCTACGAAATGACCCCTGGTCATCACTATTAAGAGTCTGTAAGGTAAAAAGTTCCCTTGCTCAAAAGCCAGTCGAATCCGACTCTAGGGTTGCGGTGCTCATCTCCGTTTCAAAGCCTAAGCGCCAGCGCTGTCTGAAGACGTTTCCGTGGTCATGTGGCCGACATGACTAAACACCAAGGCGCACGGAACGCTGTTACCTTCCCACCGAAGTGGTACCTATTTATCTACTTGCAATGTCTTGCTTTCGAACTGCTAGGTTGGCAGGAGCTGGAACTAGAGACGGGAGCTCACTCCGTCATGCGGCACCCGGGTCTCGAACTGCTGAACTACTGACCTTCCACAGCCTGCAGTTCAGCGTCTTAACCACTTGAGCCACCGCAGCTCCAAGAGTCTGTACCTTCACACAAATCACCCTCCAGGATTGGAGGAACAGAGGATACCTTCCTGGCTATGACAAGCAGGTAGCCGTCTAGATACGATTAGGCTTCCAGCCCTCATTAGATTTGCAAATACACAGCTCTATTGTGCATAAACTGGTATATGAGATCATCTCTCTCAATACAAAAGCAGAGAGACTTGACTATCCCATTTTGTGGCTGCTTCATCTTGCATTTGCAATCATCGTCCCTGAAACCATCACGAAAGATTATTTCGATGGACTTAATGCATTTTTCTAAACGCATTAGAAACCTAGGAATCAATTAGTTGGGGTTTTGAAGGAGCAATGCTCCAGCTGGCCTTTGCCACCAGACTGTCTTCTCTCCTCCTCAGAAACATCGGCTAAAACAGTTGGCCTTGCAACACAGACTCCCTTGCCATTACGGTCTGCTGTGAGGACAGCAGGCTCTATAAAAGGAATTGCCCATTAACCCTTCTATTAGCACCCAGGAACGGCTCTGTGCCTCTTTTCTTGCCGCAGAAGCTCTTTATGGTTTCTGACAGTCACTTAAGAGCATCACGAGACGATCGGCATTCTCTTGGGAATCAACACTGCTACGAACAGCTATTAAAGGGGGGGGGACAGCAGCAGAGGTTCAATAAGCAACATAGGAATCGGGTTTAAAACAGAGGATATTATAAATGAGTATGAAAGAGAGACTGGGAGAATTTGAGGTGTTCTAAACTGCCTGCTGTAAAATATGTACTGTGCGTCATAGGGAGGATTTGAGAGATATGGGACAGGGGGGGCATGCGGTCTGCCTAAAAGGGGGGTGGGCCTGCACTTGAAGAAGGAAGATGCTTTACAGCAGGGCTCTTTTTGGTAGAAAAAGCCCAGCAGGAACTTATTAACATAACAGGCCACACCCAACAGCAGAAACTCATTCTAATGTTAGGCCACACCCCTGACAGCACAGATCATTAGCATATTAGGCCACACCCCATGCCTTCCCTTGGCTTGCCCAGGCACCCCGCAGCTGTGGCAAGCTCGGGCAAGACCCC
The DNA here is from genome assembly GCF_001447785.1 of Gekko japonicus. Classification (NCBI taxonomy): domain Eukaryota; kingdom Metazoa; phylum Chordata; class Lepidosauria; order Squamata; family Gekkonidae; genus Gekko; species Gekko japonicus. The sequence goes on from NW_015167174.1 coordinate 82,671, forward strand.
CCCCCCTGAAGGGAAAGGCAGGCAGTTTAAACTGCCTTCCCTTGGCTTGCCCAGGTGTGTGGGGTGCCCCCGGGAAAGCCGGCCCTTGGACAGGCCGGGGAAGGCACGGGGAGGCATTTAAATGCCTCCCCGATTCTTCCAGGGGGCCCCCTGGCCCGCCTGCCTCAAAGTCGCCGGGGGGGGTCGCTCTCTAGGCCTTCCCTCTGTAGCCAGGCACGCAGAGATTTTGGCTGTAGTGGGCGTGACCAACTCTGAAGCCAGCCGGAACTCTGTTCCTGTGCGTTTCTGCCCCAAAATAGCCCTGCTTTACAGTATAAGTGACTTTTAGCATATGGGACAGATTTGGGTCTAAATGCATAATTAGCTTAGAAAACTAAACAAATATGAAGTCATATTCTACAGCAGTTTGGTGTAGTGGTTAAGTGCGCGGACTCTAATCTGGGAGAGCTGGGTTTGATTCCCCACTCCTCCACCTGCAGCTGCTGGATGACCCTGGGCAAGCCGTAGTTCTGTCAGAACTGTTCTCTCAAGGACAGCTCTGGAAAGAGCTCTCTCAGCCCCACGCACCTCACAGGGTGTCTGTTGTGGGGAAGGGAAGGGAAGGGAAAGGAGTTTGTAAGCCGCTCCGAGACTCCGAGTGAAGGGCGGGGTACAAATCCAATCTCCTCTTCTCCTTCTTCTTTGCATCCAGTAACGAGATTATCATTTAACAAAGCTCTTCTGAATGCTACTGTACCAGCAAAACAAAAGCAATATGCCTATTATTTACACGCCACCAACTGCACACATAGGTTTCTACGGAGCAGCGTAAGAGAAGGACTAGTACCGCCCCAAGGAGTTTAACACTATGTTTAAGGGAAGAAGGAAAAGACGAGAGTTACAAAATAACACAAAGGAATGAGAAAGACAAGGGTATGCGAAGGGATGCATTCAGTTTCCTGGAGCCTGGGAAACCAGGTAGCTGTGAATTCTTCTGACCTTTATAATACCAAGCCCGAACACTGAACTTACAACTTTGCCAACATGCTACGCTGCCACACACCGTTAACACCAACAGCTGAGTAATAGCAGCTCTGCCGGATCAGGCCAAGGACTCAGTATCCTGTTTCTGAACAGCCAGCAAGAGGGGAAGGCAACGGCCCAGCCTCATGGCCCCCCCCCCCCAATCCTCATAACTGGTACTCAGCGATACAGCAATAAGTTATCTGACACCTAACTACAAGCTAGGCAAAGTTCACTTCAGGCCGTTATTCCTTGATACAGGAGTGCAAACCCAGGTTTTAAGATGCCTAAGAATGTAGCATACGTCTGTTTCTCAAAGAGTATGTAGAACCCAGAGACCTGCGTGCTCTCTTTCCGACATTACACCTATTCCACCAAGGAGGTGGAGGTTAAAAACCATTCAATTTATTTCCCTTAAAACAGTACCAAATAATCTCCCCTGGCAAAAGAAGAAGAAGAAAACTAAAGCTAAGAAGAAATCTAAGTGAAGATCTGAGATTACCTATGTTGACATTTAATTTATTTATATTCTCAACCAGATGTGAATATCAAAAATGCCTTTATGTTCTTTCTATTTGAACACTTTTATTAGATTTTAAAGATTTTAAAGAACTGAATGTAATTTTTTAGCATGTAGACATATACTCAAAGCATTTGATTAGCCTATCAAAGGTTCTTGTTACTCTCTTTGTAGTTTTAGTTTTGTAGGGTATAGTTTTTGTAGTGTGTAGGAAGAAAAGCAATAAAAAGTATATATTAAAAAAATACAGTACCAAATTAAACAGACTACTGCGTGTTACTTAATACTATAGAAAATAAGAGATAGATAGATAGATAGATAGATAGATAGATAGATAGATAGATAGATAGATAGATAGATAGATATTCAATAACAGTGACAGATCAACTACAGGCTATAATCTGAACACAAAATAATTTTGCTATATATTAAGAAATTGTTTTCATGGAACATGAAGTTTATTGAATAAAAGAAGTCTAATGTTGGACACCTCCCTTTCCATCAATCCCTGCGCCGAATAAATTCATGACTGCTTATGCATGAAAATAATTAATGATACATTGACAGAAAAGCGGGGGAGGGCAGCAAAATGCAATGTGTATCGAATAAGGCATTTCAGGAGACCCTAGCGGCTTCATTCTTTAGAGACCCCAGGGGGTTTCCAGAATGGCTACCAACCCAACATTTCTAAATATTCTTCTGTTTAATATAATAAACTCAAATATAAATAAGCCTTTTGATTTATATTTAATACAATGTCAGAAAAAAAAGTTGCATGGAACATTTTTATCACCTTCATTTTTATTCCTCATTTAATGCCCCCAAGTCTTTTGCCTTCCCATCCCTTAACGAATTTAAGAACAATGACACTTTTCCATAAAAGACCAAAGGTTGTGTAAGGAATTTTACATACTTAACTGCATAATCCATTCATAGATTTCCCGAAAGATGTTATCATGAAAATCTAGATGAAAAAACTTCCACAGTCCAAGCCAAGCACAAACTGCTTTGGCTGCCAGTAGTATGATGAATTCATTTTCCCTTTCTTAAGCCACAGGTGTGCACAGCCATGCTCTCCAAAAAAAAGGAAAAAAATGAGTAAATGGAAAACAGCTTCCTGTCCATATGTAAATCTCATTACGTGCATACATGCCCATCAACAAAATTAAAGGAAAATGCTTCTTCAACTCCATTTTCAACTGCTTTTCTGAAAACAGCTAAGACTAATCTTTTGTGAGCTGCATTCTCAATTTTTCAGCAATTTGCTCATTCACCCAACGTTGACTTCCAAAAAAAAAGAATTGAATCCCCCATCAAAACAGTTTCACAACAGAATTAAATCTCTTATCTAGATTTAGTCTTCCTAGGTTCAAAGATAAGCCACAATAAGATGAGCATATATTTGAGGAATTACCATGTGGCTGAACATTTGTCTGATAGCTTACTAATCAGACACATTTAGTGCATTCAATAAGTGCTTATTTCCCAAATGTTACACTAAGCTGCACCAAGAGGGTCATGAAGCTGATAGGTTGCCAGCAGCCACATGTTATTTAAGAGAAGAACATAACACAAGGGACTGTGGAGCAGTGACTCCTACTTCCATGGGTGGAGCTCACAGGTGGGTTCTGAATAAAGACTTCCCCACTGGGAGTCACTACATGCTTAGACAGTGGCCAAATCCCACTGCCTGGAATGACTTTTGTCTTTAGCAACAGGATGTGAACCTCTCCCACACCACTTCTACAGGGAGTAAACACATTCCTATCCTGGCTCCGTTCAGGCCGAAATCAGTGCTTAGCCCAAGCGAGTATCACAGAAACCTCTTCAAAACGCTTACAACTTGACAGTCAAAAGTCATAATCTAGTAGCGACGTTTTACTCTCAGCTCAGTACAGTGTTTGTGAGGATAACAACACAATTATTTCATGTTCCCAGGCACCCTTTGTCAGACTGCTAAGGCCCTAGAGGCAATCAGAAGCCCCAGCATTTTTCAAGCTATAAACCTGAACATGGAGTAAAAGGGTCCTCGGGAACTATGCGCAAGTGGCAGTTTGCAGCATCAGTAATGGCATCAGCTAGCAAAGAGGGAAGCCATGTTGACCCCCCTCCTCGATCAATACACAGTCATATCCAAAAAGCCACAAAAGGCTCGAAAACAATATATATTTATAAGAAGGAATCGGGAATCCAAAGACGCAACAGAAGTAACACTTGAATCTTCGCAACAATAACAACAACCAACATTGCAGTCTAAGCCCTTCTCCTTTGAAAGCTTTCAGAACTGAGGCCCTTAGCGTCAGAGATATGCCTATTTGCACATGCCCAACGAACAGCAGCCACCTGGATCTGCCACCGGATATAAACTTACTCCACGTCTCAGACCACTCCCTAAAGTGCAGATGGAGGCCACAGTGAGAACATTAAGGTAGTCAGAGACCTGGGGAAGCAAGGTAGGGCAGGGATCGGCTCTGGAAGGAGAAAACAAGCAGGCAAAGGAAGTGTCACAGGCAGCTGGTTGTGGGTTTCTTCTGGAGGATGCAGCCCCCCATGCTCTCTGGGCTGACAGGAAGTGTTTACAGAAGGCAGAGTCACTGTGAACCCTAAGCAAGGAGACAAGCGAGCAGGTGATTCTTAACCCTCAACGCCCAAGGGTGTCCGGTTTTTGGAATTCAGCAAATCCACAGTGCAGGGGGGGGGCGGAATGGTAACCCCGGGAGCTGACGTCCTGGTGCAAACAGATGCCCCATGGCACAGAGTCACAGCATGCAACGAAGGAACTACCACACTGAGGCACCAAAGGGAACACCCTAGCCTGTTGCCACATAATCCCCAGGCGCACCTCACCCTACACGCATGCATCCCCAGAGGAGGACTGACAACAAAGGGGAGGAGTCCGGTCAGAATGCAACCCAGGGCAGAACAGTGCGAGTGGCTACTCCCCCAGCATCTTGACACAGAGTCATCCTTGCCCTCCGCCACGGACAAACACACCCCACACTGCATCCCAGCCCGTCGATGTCTCCCTCACACCCCAAACGAGGCTGTTTGCTTAACACACACACACAGCCAAAGTTGCTTCCTTACCCACCCACCCCACCCCCATCAGACCGCACAATTCTCTCCACACTTGCGCCCAGTGTCTCTCCCCCCCCCTTCTCTCAGGTCGTGCCCACCTCCCAAGCGGCTCCTGGCACAACCCATCCTAACCCCTCTGCACAGATGACCCTGATGACTTTCCAGTTTGGTGTAGTGGTTAAGTGCACGGACTCTAATGTGGGAGAACCGGTTTTGATTCCCCACTCCTCCTCCACTTGCACCTGGCTGGGTGACCTTGGGCAAGCCATAGTTCTGGCACAGCTGTTCTTGAAAAAGAGCCGTTTCTGTCAGAGCTCTCTCAGCCCCACCAACCTCACAGGGTGTCTGTTGTGGGGAGGGGAAGGGAACGGAGTTTGTAAGCCGCTCTGAGACACCTTTGGGTAGTGAAGGGTGGGGTAT
>NW_015167174.1:88399-89175 GCF_001447785.1 Gekko japonicus
TTCTTCTTCTATAGATCCAATCTCTTCTTCTCCTTGAAAAAGAGCCGTTTCTGTCAGAGCTCTCTCAGCCCCGCCTACCTCAGAGGGTGTCTGTTGTGGGGAGGGGAAGGGAAAGGAGTTTGTCAGCCGCTCTGAGACTCCCTTGGGTAGTGAAGGGCGGGGTATAAATCCAATCTCTTCTTCTTCTTCTATAAATCCAATCTCTTCTTCTTCTTCTATAAATCTAATCTCTTCTTCTTCTAGCTCTCTCAGCCCCGCCTACCTCCCAGGGGGTGTCTGTTGTGGGGAGGGGAAGGAGTTTGTCAGCCGCCCTGAGACTCCCTTGGGTGGTGAAGGGCCACGGGGTCTCACACCCATCGCCTCTTCTTTAAACTTGAGAGCCGATTTGGCCCTCGCGGCTGCCGACTCCGGAGACTGGGGTGGTTCCCGGCGGCTGCCGCTCCAGCCGGCTTCCAGGAAGGGATGCCGCGAAGGCGACCCGCCTCCCCTCCCTCCCCTCCCGCTCGCCCTGCCCACGGCGAAGCCCCCAGGTGTGCACACCAATGTTCCCTCTAAGGTGTGGAGTCTTGTGAGCAAAAATTCTACTTTGTGAGCGACTGGCATTAACGTTGTGAGCCAGCAATTTGGCTACTGCATAAACTAGTTTGCTCTGGAGCCCTCCTTCCTGAGCGGAGACAAAAAGGTGTGAGCCGGAGGCTAAAAACCAGTGAGCTAGCTCACACTCACTCAGCTTAGAGGGAACATTGGTGCACACCCCTGGCTGGCTCCCGGGGACG
>NW_015167174.1:90272-95018 GCF_001447785.1 Gekko japonicus
ATAGGCGCGCCGGCCCCCCCCCCGACGGCGGCTTCCCCGCCGCTCCGACCTCGTGGTGGGCTGCGGAGGCTGTCAATCAAGGCGGGGCGCGGCCTGGCCCGGGCCCCGCCCGCTGCCGCGGCGCTCTGCCACCACCCAGTGGCTCTGCCACCACCCTCCATCCATAGGGGGTGGTGGCTCTGCTCTGGTGCCCGGGCGCGGGGAGGGACGGGGGAGGAGGAGACGGGCGCCGTGCAGAGAGAAAGCCTCTCTGCCCGGGGGGGGGGAATAGGGGCCATCCATAGGGGGTGGTGGCTCTGCTCTGGTGCCCGGGCGCGGGGAGGGACGGGGGAGGAGGAGACGGGCGCCGTGCAGAGAGAAAGCCTCTCTGCCCGGGGGTGGGGAATAGAGGCTGGCATTTCCCTCTCTCCTTAGGCGGGCGTCTCCTCCAGTCCGGGGTTCTCCTTCCGTCTTGGCAAGGTCTCCGCGCAGTGCCGCCTCCCCTCTCCGGACACACACACACACACACACACACACAAAAAGCCCTTCTTTTTTCCCCGGGAAATGGAAAGATCTTAAAGAATATTTGGAAATTAACTGGGACGTTACAAACCATTTATTGTGTTTTGAAGACTAGTAAAGGTAAAGGTAAAGGTTCCCTTGCTCGAAAGCCAGTCGAGTCCGACTCTAGGGTTGCGGTGCTCATCTCCGTTTCGAAGCCGAAGAGCCAGCGCTGTCCGAAGACGTTTCCGTGGTCATGTGGCCGGCATGAACGATTTCTGATTAAGTGGAATTTAAAGTTACCCTGATGATTAAGTACAGAGTAAAAATTGGGAATGTTAAGAATAGAAATATTATAATGTTTAAAAACTAGGAGATTTTAAGACCAAAAGAATGAACGGGATTAAGCATTGCTGGAAGCCAAATGGGGGGTGGGGGTGGGTAGGGGAAAGTAGGAAAATGGGGATAGGTAAAAAATGTGTTAAATGTATAATTGTTTTGAAGGGATATTATCCCATCAATTAAAAAATAGTGTTTTTTTTTAAAAAGCCCTTCTTTTTTCCCGTGCGTAGCCTGGCTTGGGGTGTCGTGCGCGGGGCTCGTCCACCTTCCCTTTCCCGACCGACCACGACTTCCACGGGGGAGGGGGCCAGCGTTGCTGCGGGCTTGTCGGGGCTCCCGCTTCCGCTGCTTTTGCGCAGGGCGAGGCGAGGGTGGGCTAGAGCCGGGCGGTGACATGATCCGGGCGTGAGAAGGGAAGACCACACCCGCCTGTCGTCCCCCCCCCAAAGGGGGGGTGGGGAATGGGGATTACACAAAGGGATGAAACTAGATGACCCCTCACAAATTCGCATTCCCGTCCATGTAGAATAGAAGCAAAGTCCTGCTCTCACACAAACAGGGCCGGCCCCAGCTTATTTTTCACCCTAGGCAAGGATCCCTTCTGGTGCCACCACCTCCCCCATCGGATCCCTTCTGGTGCCACCCCCCCATGCACCCACCAATTTTAAAAAATAAATGCATTTTAGGAAGAATTAAAAACACAAATAATCAAGAAACTCCCAGAGTAAGGGGCGGGTGCAGCTTGGTGCCCCTAGTTCGCCTAGTGAGTGAGCCGGCCCTGCACACAAACACAGATTGCAATGGCTCAAAAACATTAATTTGGTGGTGGTGGGGGGGACTCTTTAGGTGCTTAAAGGTAAAGGCTCCCTTGCTCGAATCTCCGTTTCAAAGCCGAAGAGCCAGCGCTGTCCGAAGACGTTTCCGTGGTCATGTGGCCGGCATGACTAAACACCAAGGCGCACGGAACGCTGTTCCCTTCCCACCGAAGCGGTACCTATTTATCTACTTGCAATTTCTTGCTTTCGAACTGCTAGGTTGGCAGGAGCTGGAACTAGAGACGGGCGTCATGCGGCACACTCGGGTCTCGAACTGCTGAACTACTGACCTTCCACAGCCTGCAGTTCAGCGTCTTAACCACTTGAGCCACCGCAGCTCCCTTTAGCTGCTTAGCTACACTTTAACCACAGTCCTGATTGTGGGAGTGTTGACATTGTCAAAGGGTGATGAACAAATCAGTGCATCAGTCCTAAAAGGAATTGCTCTCTTCTAAACACTTTGGCTTAAATGAATTTAGAAGGGTGTAACTCTAAGACGCTGAACTGCAGGCTGTGGAAGGTCGGTAGTTCAGCAGTTCGAGACCCGAGTTGCAGCATGAGGGAGTGAGCTCCTCGCTCTAGTTCCAGCTCCTGCCAACCTAGCAGTTCGAAAGCAAGACATTGCAAGTAGATAAATAGGTACCACTTCAGTGGGAAGGGAACAGCATTCCCTGCGCCTTGGTACGGAAATGTCTTCGGACATCGCTGGCTCTTCGGCTTTGAAACAGATGAGCACCGCAACCCTAGAGTCGGATTCGACTGGCTTTCGAGCAAGGGAACCTTTACCTTTAACTCTCCTTAAGATGGTACTTGGGTGTGGGCACTGAAGAGTGGTCAGGTTGTGTGGTAAAGTGGGATTTTTGTTGTCTTTCAAAGTAGGTTTTCTTTTCTTTTTTTGGCCCCAAGGGGATTTTTTATTGCGTTTTATATAAGGACTACAAACTACAATGAAAATAGGGAGGGGAACTACAATTAAGGAAAAAGAAAAGATACCCACTACTGACTAAAAACCCAAGAGAGGAGATAATCAAATTTGCTTAAATACAACACCCCTTTAAACGCTAACATTTTAATGAACTTAGTCAGACATGCTAGTATATCTTTTAAATCTTAAATTTAACTGTTCATAAAAGACCCCAGAGCATCTCATTATTAAAAGCAATGTTTTCAAAGGCACAATTCAGTCCTGTCTCAGAAAGAGAGTCCTCTCCAGAAGACCCCGAGTCCAGCTCGCCACTGGACTTACTGTCCTTTTCCTCTTTTTCCACCTCCTCTGGCTCTCCCAACTGGATTCTCAAAATTTCCTTTTTATCCTGAAGTTTGAAGGTTACGCTGTCTGGAGTTAGCCACCTATACACGATGGCATTTGTTTGAAGAAAAAGGATTAGATCTTTGTACTTCTTTCTCCTTTGTCTTATTTCAAATGGAATATCTTTCAAAATCCTGATAATATTGTCCCCAATTTTCAAAGGTGCTCCCGCCGTTGCTCTCAGGATAGAATTCCCTCATATGCCTCTTTGAGAATCTCATTACTATTTCCCCAGGCAGATTATTTTTCTTTATATATCCGAAGTATGACCTATAGACCACATCCATCTCGCTCATCAAACATTCCGCCTTCAGATCTGTCACTGGGGCCAATGCAAGTTTGACTTCTCCATTTGTAATTGTAAAAGCTGTTCTTCTGTCAAAACTTGCTTCTTTTCCAATTTTTGTACCTTTTTCTTCACTTTTTGAGCAGTGGTGTCAATTTTTCACCTTCTCAGCTGTTTGTTCTGTAATTTTAAGAGTCTCATTCAGTTGCTTTTGCTGAGTGGTGATACATTGGTTCATTGTTGACAGCTGTTCCTTGAGATTATTCATCTGATCCAGCAGGGGGCCAACTACTTTAGCTTTTGGAAGTTTCTCTTTCTCCGTCCTCTTCCCCGCCATTTTTATGAATTGTTTACTTTCGCAAAGATTTATAGAGTCTCTGAATATGCGCTCAAACGCTCATACGCGCCTTGGTAAGTCTTTCCCAACAGATTTCGTCGCTTTTGCTTCCGCTCCCCCCCCCAGGTCTCGCTTTTAAATTTGTGTGCATGGGAGGGGCCCCTCCCCGCTCGCTTTACTTTCTAGTCCGTGGGGTGGGGAGCTTTCTTTTAAAATTAGCAAATACGCTTTAATCCGACTCACGTTCATATTCGGTCATACGACCTCGTTTAGCCTCCGTTTTGACCGCTCGATCTCCAGCACTTGCCCCGGTCAGCGTCACCTGTTCCATTCGGACACTCAGCAGAAGGACCGTCGGGACGGAGAAGCGCCTCGATTTTCCAGCATTACGCTGGCGAAGAGGTGACCACTCAGAAGTCCCCTGGTTAGGAGCCTTTCACCAGGCTCTGGGGGGGGGTAGTGATGCCTCATCCCCCTCCTTTCTGCTGGTGCGCAGCTTTCACCCCCCGGGAGGTCCGGGAGGTGAGTCTGCTCGGCGCACCGCCAAAAACCGGAAGTCTCCTTTCAAAGCAGGTTTTCCCAGCACATTCTCACCAATTATATATTACTAGTGTGGGGAACGAAAATAGGTTTGTGTGGGTGGCGCTCTGGCCCCTCCAGAGAGCAATACAAACCACTCGGAAAAGAACAGTCAGTCAGGAGGATCTTTTGATTACTTTATCATGCCATAAAGGGAATGCAGACGAGCTCCACTCCATATTCCTTTTTTCTTTTCTTTTTTTTTAAGTCCCGTTTGACCGGGAAATTTTATTATTTTCAGAAAGAAAGAAAAGAAAAACTACAAGAAACATAAAACAACAACAACACAATAACAACACATAACAACAAATCAAACATAGCTAGGACCTCATGCTTAGTTTCAAATTAACAGTTCAAGTATAGTTGAATCTTAACATGTTTTACACACCTATACTGCTTTTACCATCAATAACTCATATTCAAATCATTTTCAGAATCTTTATACATTTCATTCAATCCATCTGTAAAATCTTGCCCAGGTTTCTTCAAACAGGTCATTATTTTTCCCTTGTAAAGTTAATTTGTCCATTTCTGCTGCTTCAAACAGTTTCTTTAGAATTTCTTCTTTCGTTGGTGTTTCTTTCCAGTATTTTGCATA